>NW_007259992.1:103181-112883 GCF_000164805.1 Carlito syrichta | reverse complement strand
TAGAGTTCCGGCTACTTGGAAGGCTGAGGCGGAAGGATCGCCGGAGCCCAGCAGGTCAAGGCTGCAGTGGCCGGGAGCGTGCCACTGTGCTCCAATCTGGGCGACAGAGTGGGACTCCGATTAAAAACAAAACAAAACAAAACTTTGGTTAATACAAAAAACAAGCACTTTAATTCTCCATCTCTTTTTCTTGTTTGTTTTTTCTTCAGCCAAACCTTAGGAGACAAGATAGGCATTGTACAGAAGTTTAATTTGGGAGTAGGCAAAATTCAGCTAGTGTTGCCACTGAGGGATTTAACAGAAAATTACAATGAAAAAAAATTTCGGTCTACTTTTTGTAAAAAGCTGAATACAGGGTATTTAGCTGACAAAGACAATACAGAACACAGGACATCTACTATATATATGTTAAACCCCAAATTCAAAATCTGAGAGACCACCAAGGAGCCAGCTCCGATGCAAACACACGAGGGTCTTTATTCAGGCTCGAGTCTGGGCTCACGTTTGAAGCCGATGCAGCAGCTTCAGGGACAAGAGCCCCGACTCAGGCTAACACGCACCTTTTATACATAATTCTGAAGGGGTGGGGTGGCTTTACAAACTTGTGCACACAGGATTGGATACAAACTATATGACGCAGTTACAAAGACTTTGATTGGTTGATTCGAGTTCGATTTGCACGGCTCAGGCTTAGTTACTTGTGATGGGCAAGTAACTGCCAAATGGGCGGAATGGAATGCCAGATAAGCTAGGTTTAGCAAGCAGGCAGGAGGTTTGAAACAAGGCAGAACCCATGGGGGGGGGGTGGCTGGCGCCACCAGTCTACCGTTATCTAAGCAAAGGAATGTCCGGGAGGGGGCTTATTCCTTAACATTCACACACTGCTAGCAGCAGTTGCAGAAGCAATCAGTTATTTTATGGGACAAACAAAAATTAAACTTAACAAAGTTCTAAGTACAAACACTGCAAACAAATACAGTGAATGTGGGGTAGGAATTCATATAGTAATAGTTCTTTTTGAGTTTTTTTTTTTTTGAGTCTCTCAATATACACACAGGGTAGCTAACAATGTGTCCATGCAGCTACTCTTGTGAAACCCAGTAAATGCTCACTGAACATTTGTTACAGCAATACATGCATGTAACAGCACAGGTTCCCTATTAGTTTTTACCTTTCTGACAACTCTTTAAAAAACATACTGGCTTCTTTTCTCCTTCTAAACTATTAATGTGAAATGTTTTGAAGTATGAAAAAGAATTACATTTTGGGGACCAAACAATGAGTGTGGCCAACTTTTCAGCACAGCCACAGGCTCAACTTCATTCTCTGACTTCCTAGATCCTCATGCCTCTGATTCATTTTTTTTTCACCTTTTCACAAATGTTTCTCTAGTACTATATCTGTCACTTTCTCTGATTAACTACATACTCATTATTAGTAACTTTAAGTAACTTCCATTTCACAAGCATTTTTCAGAGATTATCTCAACTTCCTGCGTAGATGCTGTTGCAATCACAGGTGAAATGATAAATCACTTCCCAGCAAGGATATGAGATCATGGATTCCCAAACCTTTTTCTCAAGGATAAGATGCTCCCCTTGCACAGGGTTAATTGTCAGAAAAGCACATGCTGTCCAGGTAGGAAATGACGTGTTGCTTCGTTTCCAATAGGTTTCAGATTATTTTTTTAAATATGGAAAATATCTCACATATGGAATAAAAAATATTATCTGAAAATGTCCTCTATGTTGGAACACAATCACTGACTATTACAGTCAGGAAAGATGTTTTCTATGATATCCACAAACACAGAATTGCCCTTTTGTCCTAATTCAGCGCCTTCTGATATACTTCCTCCATAACTTCTTTCCAGTTATGGCTTTGTCTGGAGTCCTCTCTTATTGACCTTGGTTGAACCTACTGTAGCTCATAAGAATGATTCTAAGCTCCAGTCTTTTCACATTGGGTGGAAACAATATAGGGGTATGAAGATCCATGAGGCTTTTTAGCATGGATAAAGTGGTTACAAGTACAGAGAATATGGGAATGCCTTCAGCTACAAAAGTATACTTGTGGAGTATGAGAAAGTCCACACTGGGTAAAGACTTTATAAGTGAGACCAGAGTGAGAGGTTGTTTATATGGAGTTCCACATTTATGAGACATTAGAAAATTTACACTGGATAAAATCCTTATGAGTACAGTGAATGTGGGAAATTCTTAAAGTGAATAATTGTAAAATTCATGCTGGAGAAAGGTCTTCTGATTGTAGTTAGTGTGGGAAATTCTGTAAGTTCATCTCCAACCTCATCATAGAGTTCACAGTGGGAAAAGACCTTATGGTTGCAATGAATGTGGAACATTTTTTATGGAGTAATCCATACTAATTAGACAAGAGCTGTTTGCACTGTACAAAAGTCTTATAACTGCATCAAATGTGGAAGACCCTCCTTTCAAAGTCCTACCTCATTCATTATTGGAAAATCCACACTGCAGAAAGGCCTTATTAGTGCAGCAAATGTTAAGAATTCTTTAGCTGCAACTTTATCTTTATTTTACATCAGAGAGTTTATACTTGAGAAAAGACTTATAAGTACAGTGATTATAGTAAGTCTTCTTTACAAAATCCTTCCTTATAGGTTGCCAGATAATCCAGTGTAGAAAAGTTGTATTTGTCTGGACATAGTGACTCATGCCGGCAATCCCAGCACTTTAGAAGACTGAGGTGAGAGTATCGCTTGAGCCCAATATTTCGAGACCAGCCTGGACAACACAGCAAGACCTTGTCTCAACAATAATAATAATAATAAATAATAATAATAATAATAATCAACAATAATAATAATATTATTATTAATAATGTAGTGGCACATGCCTGTAGTCCCAGTTACTCAGGAGGCTGAGGCAGAAGGATTGCCTGAGCCCAGGAGGTTGAGACTGTGGTGAGGCATGATTGTGCCACTGCACTCCAACCGGGCGACAGAGTGAGACCTTGACTGAAAAAAAAAGAGGAGGAGGAAAAAGAGGAAGAGGAAGAGGAAGAAGAAGAAATATCAGTACAGCAAGTATGGAAAATGTTTTAGGTGTACCTTCACACTCTTTAGACAATGGGGACTTCACAATGGTGATAGGTGTTATAAATTCAAAAAATGTGGAAAAGTTGTTATCTGCAAAAATATACTTGTTGGGGAGCAGAAAATCTATGCTGTAGAAGGGCCTTATAATTGCAAAAATATGGGTAATTACACAGGCAGAGCATCTCACTCATTTTATACTATAGAATTTACATTGGAGAAAGGCCTTATGAATGCAGCAAATGTGTGCATGTCTTTTGCCAAGTCTTTCACTTTGCACCAAACAGTTTACACCAGAGAAAGAAATTATGAGTGCAACAACTGGGAAAAGCTTTCAACCAGAACTCAGTTCTGATTAGTACTGCTAACTACTGTTATATACTTTTGCTTTAAAAGTATTTTTGGAAAAAAAAATGCCATCTTGAACATTTTTAAGTGTACAGTTCAGTACTATTAAATACATTCCCATTGTTGTTGAATGAATATTCAGAACTCTTTTCATATTGCAAAAATGAAACCTATGGTTATTAAACAACTCACATTCCTCCTGCTGTCCCTGGCAACCAACAATATACTTTCTGTCTCTATGAACTTGAATAACTTAAGTATCTCACATAAAAAGAATCATACATTTTTTGTCTTTTTGGGGGTGCCTTACTTCACTTACCATAATGATCTCTAGTTTCAACCGTGTTGTAGCTTATATCAAGATTTCGAGTCTCAATATTCTATTGTATCTACATACCACTTTTGTTTATTATTATTATTTTTTTTTTGAGTCGGAGTCTCACTCTGTCACCCAGGCTGAAGTGCAGTGGCATGCTCACGGTCCCGCCAGCCTCTATCTGTTGAGCTCCAGCGATCCTTCTGCCTCAGCCTTCCAAGCAGCCGGAACTACAGGTGTGTGCTACCATGCCTGGTTAATTTTTTAAAAATTTATTATAGAGAAGAGGTCTGACCATGTTGCCTGGCTGGTCTTGAACCCGTGGGCTCAGACAATCCTCTCGTCTCGGCCTCCCAAAGTGCTGGGATTACAGGCTTGAGTCAGCGTGCTTGGCCTACATACCACATTTTATCCATACATCTGTTGGACATTTGGTTTGCTTCTACCCTTTGACTATTGTGAATATTATTATAAGCATGAGTGTACAAATGTCTCTTTGAGTCTGTGTTTTAAATTCTTTTTTTTTTTTTTGAATCAGAGTATCACTCTGTTGCCCAGGCTGGAGTGTAGTCGCACACTCACGGCCACCCCAGGGTCAACCTGCAGGGCTCACGTGATCCTTCCGCCTCAGTCTTCCAAGTAGCTAGGACTACAGGCACACGCCACCATGCTCAGCTAAGTTTCTGATTTATTGTGGAGTTGAGGTCTCACCAAGTTGTCCAGGTTGGTCTCAAACCCGTGGGCTCAGGCATTCCTCTCATCTTGGCCTCCCAAAGTGCTGGGATTTTAGGCTTGAGCCACCGTTCCTGGCCTGTTCTCAATTCTTTATTGGTATATTCCCAGAAGTGGAATTTTTGACTCGTGGTAATTCTATATTGAACGTTTTTCTTTTTTTGTGAGTCTGAGTCTTACTCTGTTGCTCAGGCTGGAGTGCAGTGGCAGGGCCATGTCTCATCATGGCTTTGACCTTGTGGGCTCAGGCTATCTTTCTGCCTCAGCTGCTTCGGTTGCTGAGACTACAGGCATGGTTTTTAACATTTTTTTTAGAGTGAGATTTCACTATGTTGCCCAGGCTGGTCTCAAACTCCTGGGTTCAAGTAATCCTCCCACCTCAGCCTTCCAAAATGCTGGGATTACAGGCATGAGCCAATGTGCCTAGCTTTATGTTTAACATTTTGAGGAACTGAGGAAATTTTTTTCCTTTGCAACTGCAAAATTTTGCATTCACACAAACAGTGCACAAGGGTCTTGATTTCTTCAAACCCTGTGAAGTGATACCTTGTGGAATTTTTGATTTGCAGTTCTCTAATGATTAGTCATGTCGAGCATCTTTTCATGTGTTTATTGGCCATTTGTGTATTGTTTTTGGAGAAATGTGTATTCAAAGCATTTGCCCATTTTTATTATTTATTTATTTTTCATGCAACATTTTTCAAATGTGCCAACATCATAAAAAGGTTTCAGGGTGACACATTTCACACATGTGTGTGAAAACCTCATCATCATGTTATGAGCTACACAAGGATTAATTTGCCCATTACAAAATTGATTATTTTTAATTGAATTATATGTGTTCTTATATATTCTGAATATTATTCCTTTATCTGACATAATTTACAAATATTTTCTCCCATTCAATATGTTGCCTTTCACTGTGTTGATTTTTGTCCTTTGATAAACAAATTTTAAATTTTTATGAAGGCCAATTTATTAATTATTATCTTGTACATGATTTTGGTGTTGCATTCAAAAAATTATAACCAATGCTAATGTCATGAAACTTTTCCCCTATATTTCAAGAGTGTTATCATTTTAGGCCTAACATTTACACATAATGTTTGATTCAATTTAAGTTAATTTTTTTGTGTTGTAAAGTAATGGTCACACTTCCTTATTTGCATTTTCCTACCCAGTTTTCCTAGTATCATTTATTGAAAATACTGTCCTATTCCTATTGCATGGTCTTTGCATCTGGTTGAAAATCATTTGACTATGTATATGAGTGTTTATTTCTGGACTATGCATTCTATTCCACTGATTTACACTCATACGTATACCCTTATGCTAGTACATAGTATTTGACAAATATATATATATATTTTTTTGAGTTGGGGTCTCAGTCGCCCAGACTGGAGTGCAGTGGCCACTCCCGGCCACTGCAGCCTCGAGTTGCTGGCCTGCAGCGATCCTTCTGCCTCAGCCTTCCAAGTAGCTGGAACTACAGGCGCGCGCTACCACGCCCGGCTAATTTTTGATTTATTGTAGAGATGAGGTCTCGCCAAGTTGCCCAGGCGGGTCTCGAACCCAAAGGCTCAGGCAATCCACTCACCTCAGCCTCCCAAAGTGCTGGGATCACAGGCTGAGCCACCAAACCCGGCTCTCTCTCTCTCTCTCTCTCTCTCTCTATATATATATATATATATATATATATTTTTTTTTTTTTTTTTTTTGAGTTGGAGTCTCACTCTGTCGCCCAGACTGGAGTGCAGTGGCCGTCCCCAGCCACCGCAGCCTGGAACTGCTGGGCTCCCGCAATCCTCCCGCCTCAGCCTTTCGAGTAGACATAATTACAGGCGTGCGCTACCACACCCGGCTAATTTTTTGATTTATTGTAGAGATGAAGTCTCGCCTGCCCAGGCAGGTCTCGAACCCATGGGCTCAGGCAATCCACTCACCTCAGCCTCCCAAAGGCGCGGGATTACAGGCTGAGCCACCCAGCCCAGCTTATATTTTTTTAAATAATATTTTCACCATTGCCTTGCTAAGCTATGGTGTGATGATGTGCTTTTTGAGCTATGGCCAGGCCATGTTTTTTTAAGCTTTGGCCCCCTCCCCTCCCCTGGGGAGGTGAATCCCCTCTTTCTCTCTCTCTCGCTCTTTCTGATTTAGTTTTTAAATAAACTATATATCTTCATCTAAAAAATAAAAAATAAAAATAATATTTTGATCCAACTATGAAACCTTGGTTTGGGGGCCCTTCAGTTTGTCCTTTGGAGCCGCTGAGTAAATCTTTGCCTTCAACTGCTTCCCTAATCAGGCTCTCACACTCCAGGTCATGTTGTATAATTCTTTATATATGTTGCAGAATCTGATTTTAAAATATTTCTTGATGTATCTTTTATCGCTATAAATAAAAGTAATTGGTTTATAGTATTCTTCCTATGTGATATGTCTGTCTGATTTTGTTATCAGAGGAACCCTGAATTGGGATGTATTCCTCCTCCTTTATTTTCTGGAAGAATTTGCAAAGGATTAGTAATATGTCTTCTTTAAATATTTAATACATTCCCTGGTGAAGGCATCTGGGTCTTCTGGAAGAATTTGCAAAGCATTAGTAATATGTCTTTAAATATTTAATATATTCCCTAGTGAAGGCATTTGGGTCTGGGATTTCCTTGTGGGAAAGAACATCAGAAAAAATTACTTAGTATAGTTCTGTGTAGATTTTCTACATCTTTCTATGTCAGTTTTTTTTTTTTTTTTGAGTTGGAGTCTCTGTTGTCCAGACTGGAGTGCAGTGGCCGCTCCCGGCCACCGCAGCCTCGACCTGCTGGGCTCCAGCAATCCTTCCGCCTCAGCCGTCCAAGTAGCTGGAACTACAAGCATGCGCTACCACGCCCGGCTAATTTTTGATTTTTATTGTAGAGATGAGGTCTCGCCAAGTTGCCCAGGCGGGTCTCGAACCCGTGGGCTCAGGCAATCCACTCACCTCAGCCTCCCAAAGCTATTTTTGCTTCCTTAACATGGAAATAGTTTATTGAGATCTTTATTTTTTTATTTTTTTATTTTTTTGAGTTGGAGTCTCACTCTGTCACCCAGACTGGAGTGTAGTGGCCGCTCCCAGCCACTGCAGCCTCGACCTGCTGGTCTCCGGCAATCCTTCCGCCTCAGCCTTCCGAGTAGCTGGAACTACAGGCGTGCGCTACCACACCCGGCTCATTTTTTGATTTATTGTAAAGATGAGGTCTTGCCAATTTGCCCAGGCGGGTCTCGAACCCGCGGGCTCAGGCAATCCACTCACCTCAGCCTCCCAAAGGCACAGGATTACAGGCTGAGTCACTGAGCCCAGCTAGTTTTTTTCTAATATAGCTATTTAAAACTATTTATTTTCCTCTTAGCACTTAGTTCTGTTTCATCTAATCAATTTTAATAAGTACCATTTAAATTTTTATCCTGTTCAAAATATGCATATTTTAATTTTCCTTGTAATTTATTCTATTACTCATAGGTTATTTGGCAGTGTCTCTACATTAAATTTGCATGAATAATATCACAGAACAGGGAAGAGTGTTGTTCAGAGGCCCAAGTATTTTGGTATAGGCTGAGAGATAGGAAAAATCTCTGCGTTGTTTGCAATAACTGAGGAAAGACTTGATCAAACTCCAAGGAAGCTTCGGAGCAAAAGTAGCAAGTATAATATAGAAACAGACTGATGTTCCAACCAATAGTATGAAAGTTGTATAAACCACTTAACTCTGGGCTTATGCACCCAAAATAATTCTAAATTATCCTATGAATATTTACAGATCTTATTTGGGTTTAGGGAGATCTTTATTTATAAATTTTTTTTTTGCGTTGGAGTCTCACTCTGTCGTCCAGCCTCGACCTGCTGGACTCTGGCGATCCTTCCACCTCAGCCTTCCAAGTAGCTGGAACTACAGGCATGCGCTACCACGCCTGGTTAATTTTTTGAATTATTGTAGAGAACTTGCCTCGCCAAGTTGCCTAGGCAGGTCTCGAACCTGCGGGCTCAGGCAATCCACTCACCTCAGCCTCCCAAAGTGCGGGATTACAGGCTGAGCCACCGAGCCCGGCTATTTATAAATCTTAATTCAGCTCATTTCCAAGGTTTACATTCTATAGTTGCCTGCATGCCTACCTTATGAAAAGGACAGATCTTTAAAGGTAATGTCATTTGGTGTTTAGGGGAGTTGCTTGAAAAAATGTAAGGAATCTTGACAAAGAGAAGAGGAAAGGGGAAACATTGGAAACTCAGAGATTAGAAGGATGAGGGAGAGCTGGGTATATAGAGAGGCAGATGGAGGTCTATGTCAGAGGTTTGATATGAAAACGAGTCTAGTCTTTGCTCAAGTGTTTGAATTACTCATCAGCTTTGGCTAGAGGATGTCTTAGTGAAATAGTTTTTTTGTTTGTTTGTTTTCTGTTTATTTTATTTTATTTTATTTTTTGAGTTGGTGTCTCACTCTTGTCTCCCAGGCTGGAGTGCAGTGGCACATTTACAGTCACTGCAGCCTCTATCTGCTGGGCTTAGGCGATCCTTCTGCCTCAGCCTTCTAAGTAGCTGAAACTACAGATGCACGCCACCATGACCATCTAGTTTTTGTGATTTATTGTAGAGACAAGGTCTCACCAAGTTGCCCAGGCTAGTCTCAAACCCTCGGTCTCAGGCAATCCTTTCACCTTGGCCTCCCAAAGTGTTGGGATTACAGGCTGAGCCACTGAGCCAGCCAACAATTTTATTTTAAATGAAATGTTTCCAGAGAGGTCACTGAAGCCCCAAATCATCTTTGATAAAGGTATGTTAAAATACATGTTTCGTGACCTGCCTGGGCAGCAAGACCTCATCTCTACAATAAATAAAAAAATCAGCTGGGTGTGGTAGCACGCACCAGTAATTCCGGCTACTTGGAAGGCTGAGGCAGAAGGATCGCCGGAACCCAGCAGGTCGAGGCTGCGGTGGCTGGGAGCAGCCACTGCACTCTAGTCTGGGCGACAGAGTGAGACTCCAACTCAAAAAAAAAAACAGCCGGGCTCGGTGGCTCAGCCTGTAATCCCGCGCCTTTGGGAGGCTGAGGTGAGTGGATTGCCTGAGCCCGCGGGTTCGAGACCCGCCTGGGCAGCGAGACCTCATCTCCATAATAAATCAAAAAATCAGCTGGGCGTGGTCGCGCATGCCTGTAATTCCAGCTACCTGGAAGGCTGAGGCGGAAGGATCGCCGGAGAA
>NW_007259992.1:88100-103161 GCF_000164805.1 Carlito syrichta | reverse complement strand
GGTGGCTCAGCCTGTAATCCCAGCACTTTGGGAGGCTGAGGCAAGTGGATTGCCTAAATCTGCGGGTTCAAGACCAGCCCAGGCAACTTGGCGAGACCTCGTCTCTACAATAAATAAGAAAATTATCTGGGCATGGTAGTGTGTGCCTGTAGTTCCGGCTACTTGGAAGGCTGAGGGGGAAGGATCTCTGGAGCCCAGCAGGTTGACTCTGGAGAGGCTGTGAATGTGCCACTGCACTCGAGCCTGGGCAATGGAGTGAGACGCCAACTCAATAAAACACAAAACAGACATGTTATCCTAAAAACATTCTAGGACTCAATGACCACAGTAAGCAACCATGCAATTCACCCATTGAAAGGGTCTCCTGCTGGATATAGTTGTGTGGTCACAGTTCACTACAGCCTTGTGTAAGCCACTGCCCATGGCCTAAAAGTGGCCTTTGCAGGTGGTTTGGATCCTTAACCTGGAGCCTGCTGAAGATTACTGCCCATGCTGGTCTTGAACTCTAGGTCTCAGCTGTCCTCCCATCACAGTCTCCCAAAAGTACTGGGACCTACAGGTGTGAGCCACAGAACCCAGCCTGTCATTCAGTTTTAATAAATTCATACAAACTATAAAAAAAGAAAATATAGGTGCAAGAAATAGAATTGTAACGAGAGGAATATATTTAAGATGCAGGAATTTTTACTGGAAGAAGAGTTGAATTAAACTTACAGGACAACTTGAGAACTGTCAATGGCTGATAGGAATGTAATGCTTGTATATCTTGGACTTTGGGTCTTCAGTCTGGGGTCTCTAGCCTCCTCTGATCTCAGACCTGACAATATTTACCCCCTCAGCAGGAGGATATCAAAGTACACCCTCTGGATCATAGTTTAGTTTTCAGTACAAAATATCAAGATGGAAGGAGAATCTTCTACTTATATTGGTGACTCAGAGCAAAGTTTGTACAAATGTTGCTGGTCCATTGAAACCTTCACACTTATGCCACTGGCTGGAAAATCAGTCCTACAGTGACATATCTGTTTCTACTCTATGACTCTTACGACAAACAATACCCACAAACAGCATAGCACAAAGCAGCACCACAAAATATAACAAAAAGGGATAAAATAAGTGGTCTCATTCTCATAAAGTTGCCAAACAAATGAGATTCAATAACAAAGCCCTGTACCAAACTGAAAACAAATAGTCAAAGAATTTCATGAGAGTGGAGTTAAGATCCTGGGGATGAAGTACCACATCATCACAAACTTGACAATCCGTGACTAGCAAGGCAGGAGAGACCTCTTAGTACAGAGCCTGATAGAGAGCTGGAGTTCATGACCACAACCAGCACAAACCATATCTTTGTGGTATCTTCAAGTATGACACGTTGTATCATAACTTCTGACTGGTCACATCTAATTTATTTTATTTTATTTTTACACTGTAGAAATTTATTATACTTTGCATATCTGTTACACAAATGATAATATAATAGCGCATCTTAAAGTTTCTCTTTAACCCTTAACTTGAAACTTCTCTTTATGTCTTTAATAATGACTCAGGAAGAGAAGACATTCAGAAGAAAAATCATGTATGTATTATTAAAGTAGAAATGAGGAAACGCTCAGAATAACAATGTATTTAAACAATAACCTTGTTGGAATTCTACATCTATCATGATATACGTCTCTGATAAAGCTAAAGAAAAGTCATAATACTTGAACAAGAGTAGCACTTAAACAAACTTAGATACAAAGCTATTCAACAAAATTTCAGAAGTTTGTCCGTTTTAGAGTTACTTTCTGTTTAGTTTAAAAAACCGAATTCCTGGCCGGGCTCAGTGGCTCAGCCTGTAATCCCGCACCTTGGGAGGCTGAGGTGAGTGGATTGCCTGAGCCCGCGGGTTTGAGACCCGCCTGGGCAACTTGGTGAGACCTCATCTCTACAATAAATAAAAAAAAATTAGCCAGGTGTGGTAGCGTGCGCCTGTAGTTCCAGCTACTTGGAAGGCTGAGGCGGAAGGATCGCCGGGGCCCAGCAGGTCGAGGCTGTGGTGGCCGGGAGTGGCCACTGTACTCCAGTCTGGGTGACAGAGTGAGACTCCAACTCAAAAAAGAAAAACAACAAAAAACCGAGTTCCATCCCGCAAGTGCTGTTATTGCAACAATACTGTAAAATTTTTCAGTTATCGCTAGTGATCCCGATCCATAAACTATATTCATAATATCTAAAAATAAAAACTGTTTAATGCCAGACATTCTCAAAGCTGAAGTAAATTTTTAAAACCAATGATACTTAAAATAAGAAGTTCTGAATTTTACATGTTTTGTTAAACTTTATTGTACAGACTAAAATTTTGGTTCTGTAGACTCAGGAATACCAAACTGTCTACTGGGTTTATTGGCTTCCAGCATCAGCTCCTGCAATTGTCCAATTTGTTCACCAGGAAACCACTTTTTCCTCTGGGAGGGAGGTGCCAAAACGTGCTTTTTCTGTTGCCTTTGTCTGTTTTTGTTAGCTTGTTGCCACAACACTGCTGCATATACCTCCCACTCCTGCAAGAAGCGCCACGCCTGGGCAAGCCCTGCAACCTTGTGCCTCTGGAACTCGCCCATCACCTAATGGTCGCCCAGGACCTTGAGGTTGGGGGCAAGACCTGGTGCAGCTGCAGGACGCCAGTACAGGGCCCGGACCGGGATACGTGCAGCCCCAGCAACTCGCGTGGACCACTGCCGGCCCCTGCCATTTTATTCCTATGCCCACCAAAACTTTGTTAACGAGGACTGGGCTTGGTGGCTCAGCCTGTAATCCTGGCGCTTTGGGTGGATGAGGCGAGTGGATTTCCTGAGCTTGAGGGTTCGAGACCAGTCCGGGTAACTTGGTGAGCCCTCGTCTCTACAATTAAAAAGAAGAAATATATCTGTAGTTCCAGCTACTTGGAAGACTGAGGCAGAAGGATCACCTGAGCCCAGCAGGTCGAAGCTGCGGTGGTCATGAACAAGCCCCTGCACTCCAGCCTCGGTGAGGGAGTGAGAGACTCTGACTCAAAAATAACCAAAAAAACTTCATTAGTGAGAAATATGCTCAAGAGTGGCCATATTGGATTCCAGGCATAGATAACTATAGCAATAAAGATTTCAGTGACAACAAGCAAAGCCTCTTTTCTGACCTTGGCAATAGTAAGAAAGTCATCCACCATTATTAGATTTGATATATACTCAAAGTGGAGTAATGGTGTGAAAACAGTTTATAGTGGAAAGTAAGGAAAGCTTTCAGGAAAGTCTGTATGGAGGTTATAGGCATGGGGAAGCAGCATGGGGGCTAAATACAAATGAATATCCTATTCTATTGATTAAAGGTATATATTTGTCTTCTTTCAATTAGCTGTAAATAAGAAATGTGGAAAAAGTAGGAAAGCTGCCATTAATCAATCAAATCCTGGCCATTTTGGACCATCTGTTGGCTTTGGGCTCCTGAGCGGTTGCTAGAGATAGTACTAACTTCTTGTACTGGTTATTACAGATAATATGTTGGTTTCTTCACCTAGTTGGTTCAGATTATGGATTAAATTTTTGTTTTATATTTGGTTTAGCCATTGTTTATATGTATAGCCAAACTCTCACACCTAAACAAGAAAGAAAATATCAATTTTGATATTTCTTAGGTTCTTAATTGGTCTTAATTTAATTTTCATTATTTTTCCACCACCCATCACATCTATTGGCCTCTGCCAGATCTTTGGCTGGGAAGCATTTTGTCTTTATTTGTTCACTTTTTTAACCTGGAGAATGACCCCAAATATCAAAACAAAATGGTCTGACCCTTAGGGGTTCTGTAATCGGCTTGTGGACAATAGCACAGCCATTTTAGTTTTCTGCTTTAAAACATAACCTGTAGCTGTTTAAAGTTTCAGTTATGGGAAAAACTGCAAAGCTCCAGTTCAAGCTTCAACCTCTTCCCTTGACCCACTTTCCCCTTAGCAACAACCAATCAGGTGCCTGGGGAAAATCACCTAAAGTTTCCAAATGTCTCTGCAACTTCCCCAGCTAGTAGGCCAAGGTCAGCCCGAGTCAAGCTAGCCAATCCTCCAAGATTGGGCTGACCACCAGCGGTTACTACCCAATTAAATGGTAACAAGACTGGAAAGTCCCCCCAAACTCCTCCTCCCTTTGTGTAAAAGCATAAAAGGTGTCTGCTTAAGGAAGTCAGGGCCTCTGGGTGTACTCTGCTGCGTCGGCTGTCAACAGAGGTCCAGGCTTGAGCTTGTAAATAAAGACCCTCTTGAACTTTCATCGGAATTGGCTCTTGGTGGTTTCTCGGATTGAACATTCGGCCACTACACTACCTTCAATGAGTTGCTAATTTATTGTTGGACATGAACTCACAAAAACATTCACCAGAAAAACCCTTGGTTCAGACATAGATCCCTATGCTACCTATTCCATGGCAATAACTCAACATTTCTTTGACTTCCCCATGGAATCAGAGAAAACTCATCAGAAGCAGCAGGGCAATCCCTTTTGCCCTAAATGGCACAAGAATCCCCAGATGAACAGGTAGCTATATTAACCTCCAGTTCAATGTGTTTTGGTGGAATCTTTCCTCCCTTGGAACAAAGGGCTCCCAATTAGCAGAATGTACAGTTAAGAAGAGGGATAGCAGAAATTATTTGAATAGGTTATAAGGTTCAAATGTGAGGATGAGGCTGGACATGGTGGCTCACCCAGTGCTGTAATTTCAGCACTCTGGGAGGCAGAGGTGAGAGGACTGCCTGAACCCAGAGGTTTGAGTCCAGCCTGGGCAACTTGGCAGACCTTGTTTCTACAATAAATCAAAAAATTAGGGAGGTGTCATGGGGTGTGCCTGTAGTTCCAGCTTCTTGGAAAGCTGAGGTGAAAGGATCATCTGAGCCCAGCAGGTCAAGGCTGCAGTGGCTATAAGCATACCACTGCACTCCAGCCTAGGTGACAAAGTGAGACTCTGACTTAAAAAAAAAAAGTGAGGATGAATAGAATCACAAAATTTTGTAAATGATATTTGACCCAGGGTTTTTTTTTTTTTTGGTCTTGCACTCTGACTGGAGTGCAGTGAAACAATCACAACTCACCATAGCCACAAACTCCTGGGTCCAAGTAATACTTCTGCCTCAGTCTTCCAAGTATTTGGGACTACAGGTGTGTGCCACAACACCTGGCTAATTGTTTTAGACGTGAGGTCTCACTATGTTGCCTAGGCTGGTCTTGAACCCGGCCAACAGTAGCATTTTAAGCCCAAACACTGACAATGATAAAGAGGGTAGACAGGCTGGGTGTGGTGGCTTCTGCCTATAATCCCAGCACGTTGGGAAGCCGAGGTGAGAGGATTGTCTGACCCCATGGGTTCGAGACCAACCTGGGCAACTTGGCGATACCTCATCTCTACAATAAATAAAAAAATTAGCCAGGCGTGGTGGTGCGTGCCTGTAGTTCCAGCTATTTGGAAGGCTGAGGCAGAATGATCTCCTGAGCCCAGCAGGTCAAGGCTGTGATCATGCCATGCACTCTAGCCTGGGCGACAGAGTGAGACTCCAACTCAGGAAAAAAAAACAAAAGACTGTAGATGACATTGCAAATTGTGTTATGATTATTTTACCTTCTTCATCTGAATTTCTCTTAATAAAGTTATTTTTTCCTCTTTCTTTGGTACTGGTTGTAGAAATCATGCATCTCTTGTGATTAAGTGGTATAATCTGACTGTCCACCATTTTCTATAATGAATAGACAATCACATACAAAGATTTTCAAGGGAATTTCCTTATTTAATAAATGCTCATTCCTCAGCAAGTTTATCATAAATTATAGACTTCCATTTTTACATTTTTGCATTTGATATACACAAAATATAGATGATAACAATTTCCATAGTAATTGAAAACATGCCGGGCTCAGTGGCTCAGCCTGTAATTCCGGTGCTTTGGGAGACCAAGGTGAGTGGATTGCTTGAACCCACGGGTTTGAGGCCTGCCTGGGCAACTTGGTTGAACTTCATCTCTACAATAAATCAAAAATTAGCCGGGCATGGTAGCGCACGCCTGTAGTTCCAGCTACTTGGAAGGCTGAGGTGGAAGGATCACTGGAGCCCAGCAGGTCGAGGCTGCAGTGGCCGGGAGCAGCACTGCACTCCAGTCTGGGTGACAGAGTGAGACTCCAACTCAAATAAATAAATAAAAAATAATTGCAAACACTGCATTTTACAATGTCTTGTCTAGGTCAGTTGGTCTCTCAACTCATATCCAAACTCATAATTAATCATAAACAGAGATTGAGCCACTAAAAGGCTGCAAACTTTTAAACTAAGAATAAATTGAACTTGACACCTGAAGCAAAAAACAAACAAAAACACACAACAGTGACGTTCCTTTTTGCCTATAAGAAAGAGTTGTAGTTGTCAGGCAGTTTCCTCAAATAAAGCCAAAGCTGGTATTATATACACTTTTGAGAAGTCTGACCTTCAGGGATTAGTAACTTTCAGAAGTGTGGAAAGATTAATGGACATTTAGATGTATTAACGTGATCACTACCATTCACCTACTGACTGAGATTGAGTCAATAACATGACTCAATCTTTAGGAATGGGCTTTACCCCTATTGGCAGAATTTTAAAATTCTGGCCTAACAATGATTTGCTAAATTTCAGGAGATGTTGGAGTTAAGGTGTTACTGGAGTGAAAGTTGCTGACTAGCATAATTTAAAAGCATAAGTAGTTACTCCAAGTTATTTCTAATTAAGGTCATTACTTGTCCATGACTTTGGATTTAGGCCAGAGAAAAAGTATTTTTCTTACTTGACATGAAAAATAAACAATTTAGTTCTCACTCCCCCTTTCTGATTTTCCCATAGTCAAATTTAGGAAGACCATATGTATTGTCTAGATTTATATTTGTGGGGATGTGATTTTTAGCTAGTGTTGCTACTATGTTATTTAATTGCCAATTACAGTGTAAGAAAAATAGCTATAACTGCAGACATTTTGTAGTAAATTGCAAAAAGCTGAATACAAGGTATGTAGGCTTTCCTGACAAGTCAATAAAGGATGCAGGAAAAATTACTAAATGCAGGACATGTTCTTGAACTGTGCCCAGGCCTTATGTATAAAGGTGAGTAGTTAACAACACAGAGAGGTCAATGCCATTAAAATAAAAGTTTATTACAGTTCCCCTGGAAATGAGAGGCTCTGTACACCACACAGGCCACAAGAGACTTTATCACATGCAGGGGCCAAGAAGGAAGGGGGAGAGAGAGAGGGGGAAGGGGAGAGGGAGGGGAGGGGAAGGGGGAGGGAGAGAAATTGGGACTATGACTTTATGACTAAAGTGTCAGGGAGTAATTAGTTAGAGACGTCCTCAGTGGGAAGTAAGGGAAAATACACATGATAGGGTATGTGTTTGGGGGATGTTTTATATGCGTTTCAACTACATCTACGTTACTTGCAAGAAAGAGAAGTAAATAACTTTAACCATTAGTTTAGAGCTGTGATTAATGCTACCATAAATACAAATACAGAATCTAAGAAAACACAGACAGTTCTGTATTCACACAGCAGCTGGCAACCCTGTTCTCAATGCGCATATACACCTACTGTGAACCAGAAGTCCAATACATACATGCTCACTAAATGTTTGTTTGAGCAATAAATACATATCACATTACCACACTTATTCATTTTTCTTTTGTGGCAAGTCTTGATATATTATCTCTATTTATCCCTCCAGGCAGTTAGTGAGCAATGTTTTCAAATATTAAAAAGAATTACATTTAGTGTGCCCAAGGTTCCAGCATGGCCACAGGATCAGCTTCATTCTTTGACTTCTCAGACTTTGCTATCTCTCACCCAAACTTATTGCAATTTTTTTTCACATATCACATAAGTTTTGCTAGAGCTATTTGTGATACTTTTTGAACACCTACATAATCACTATTAGATTTCATTAATTTTTATTTCACAAGTGTTTTTCACAGATAATTTCAACTTTCTGTGCAGACATTGTTGTAAATACAGGTGAAATGATAAATTGCTTCTCAGCAAGGAGATGGGATCATGGATTTCATACCTTTTTTTGGGGATAAGATTTCCCAATTTTCACGTATGCTGCCACTATGAAAGGGCACAACATTTTCTTTCAGGAAACGGCATGTGACTAGTCACTATTATGTTACATATAATTGAGATTTTTAAAAATAAATGGCAAATATCTTAGATATGGAGTAATAAATATCATTTAAAAGAATTTTAAAGTTGTGGGGTCCAAGACAGGATTGGGTATATAAATGGTTTAGGTGAAGGGCCACCACCAAGCCACAAGTAAAGCCACATCCCCTCCCTTTCCTGGAAACGGCAACCCAGCAAACTAAAATGGCGATTGAAACAGCGCCTTCCTTTGTTCTTCCTCAGTGCCTTCCTTTGTTCTCCCTCTGCACTCCTTCCTGCGCCCGCGAAAAACCCACCAACCTGGATGGAGCTCTGCCAGTCGACCAATAATTGACTGACAGGTCGCCCTAAGCCCCCATAAAGGCTGGAGCACCCTTGCTTCAGCACTACAGCCTGACCCTCAGGTCCTGTAGCCACCGCGTTTGACCCATTAAATCTCTTGGCCTTAATGGGTGTTGAGTCTCACTGTGCGCCACCATCTTTCATTGGTGCTGTGACTTGGATTGGGTGCCTCTCGCCCTCAGGCAAGACCCCATTCCAGCACCAGCAGGACTTACCTCTTAAGGCCTTCGCCCACTTTCTTGAACGCTAGCACTGCATCCATCACTGGCCCTCGGATTGGTAAGTGCCCCTAACTGGAAAACCTAAAACCTTGCCCAGGATAACCGGAGGAAACTGACCGTTGATTGTCCGGCAGCTCTTTTGGCCCCAGGTGAGGGGGGGACCACACCCTGCCTAGGTCTTTAAGGCCACAGTGGACCCCTACTGGTTTTCCCCTCTCCCACCTAGGTCTTTAAGGCCACAGCAAACCCCGACTGGTTTTCCCATCCCTCGGCCATCAGGAATTTCGAGTCTGCTCCCTCCTGCCGTCCTGTTTTGGGCATCCTCTTCATTGAAAAATCCTGGTACCAGGTTGCCCTCAACCTCCTTGATTCTCCAGGAGAATCATGGATTGTAATAATGTTCTGTGACAACAGGCTTTATTGCAACCTCCTCATATCCTAACAGCTGGCTGTTCAAGGGACATTCTGCTCAGCCCCAGCGGTGACAATGGGAAACTTTTCATCTCTGCCAGCCGAGTCTCCCCTCAAATGCCTCTTAAACAACCTCTCCACTCTCTCTCTCACTCCCGACATTAAACCCAAGCATCTAATCCACTTCAGTACCCAAGACTGTCCCACCTATCACTTAGACAACCAAAATAAGTGACCCCTATGGGTCCCTAAACCCCGACATTAATGGGACCTCTATAACTTCTACGAGCATTCAAAAAAGTAGGCAGAGATTCCCCTCCCTTCCCCGTCCTGCTTACGCCGCCACCTCCCTCCTCCGTCTCTAACTTCAACTCAGCAGATAAACCTCTTCCCTATCGACAAACCTCTTCCACTCAGACCCCTCCGGTATCTGCTCCTGCCTAACCTCCCATCCAGCCCCTCCTATATCCAGCTCTTCCTCACACAGAAATCTAATAAAGACCCAGCCTCTTTCCTTAATTGTTTAACAAAACTCTTACCCTTCACACTCGTTTGGACCCTTCCTCACCACCAGGGTCCACAGTCTTAGCTACCCACTTTATCACCCAATCCACTCTGGACATCCAGCGCAAGCTTAAAAAGGTGGAGGAGGGCCCCCAGACTCCACTCCAAGACCTGGTAAGTATGGCCTTTAAAGTTTATATTGCCCGAGAGGAAAAAAGCTGAGGCTGTGCGGGCCCAGAGGCTAAAACAGAAAGTGGCCCTTCAAACCCAAGCCCTGGTCGCTGCCCTGTGGCTGGCTTAACAGGGACCTCAAAGCCCCCACCCCAGGAAACAGTCCAAGACCCAAACACCTTCAGGAGCCTGCTTCAGGAGTGGCCAGGAAGGCCACTGGGCAAAACAATGCCCAACCACAGACCACTGACTTGACCTCGCCCAGTCTGCAGACAAAAGGGACATTGGAAGTTTGAGTGCCCCTTGGGGGAAAACCATCCACTGGCAACAGAGTTTTGTGGGGGGCCGGCTTCCCCAACAGGCCCCTCGCCAAAGCTCCTGGGCCCCCTGGACGACTAAAGCCGCCTGGACTCGAACACTCCAATCACCCTTGCTGAGCCCAGGGCCACACTATGGGTAGTGGGTAAGTCCAGCTCCCTTTTGGTGGACACGAGGGCTACCTATTCTGTTTTACTCTCCTTCCATGGGCCTTTACATCCTACTCAGGTCTTGGTTGTGCGCGTCTCGGGGGTGCCCTCCAAGCTGCTGGAGATGGGTCCGGTGTCCTACCTTTTGAAGGCCGTCCCTTCACCCATTCTTTCTTAGCTATCCCATCCTGCCCAGTCCCTTTGCTGGGACAAGACCTTCTGTATAAGCTTGGGGCACCTATCTGCCTTACCTCACACCAAGTTCCCCAACCCTACTCCTGACCCTTGCCTGTGCTGTCTTCCCCCCAGAACCTTCGTCCGATTTCCCCATTTCCCCCCAAAAAGTTAATCCAGTAGTCTGGGACACTTCCACTCCTGTGGTGACCAATCACCACACCTCAGTCCTCATTCGCCTTAAAAATCCCTCTTGCTTCCCTTCCAGGCCTCAATTTCCTATCTCACACGCCTATCACAAGGGCCTCCAGCCCATTGTTAACCGGCTGCTCCTCCAGGGTCTTCTGGTTCCTACCAACTCCCCTTATAATACTCCCATCCTCCCAATAAAAAGCCGTCTGATACTTATTGACTGGTGCAGGATCTGCAAATAATCAACTCTGCCATAATACCACTGCATCCAGTGGTCCCTAACCCATATACTCTCCTATCTCAGATACCCCTCACTACCACTCATTTCACAGTTCTGGACCTTAAAATGCCTTCTTCACC
Organism: Carlito syrichta; assembly: GCF_000164805.1. Lineage (NCBI taxonomy): Eukaryota > Metazoa > Chordata > Mammalia > Primates > Tarsiidae > Carlito > Carlito syrichta. The sequence continues at coordinate 92,143 of NW_007259992.1, read as the reverse complement.
ATCTCCCTACATCAAAACTCCCAACCACTCTTTGCCTTTACTTGGGAAAATCCAGACACCCACAGGACCCAACAATTAACCTGGACGGTCCTGCCTCAGGAATTCTGTGATAGTCCCCACCTTTTCGGCCAGGTGTTGGCCAAGGACCTGTCCTCTTATGACTCTGGCTGTAGCACTCTCCTCCAGTATGTAGATGACCTTCTCTTATGCAGCCCCTCTACAACTGACTCTCACACAGACACTGTCCTACTTCTCAACTTTCTAGCACAAAGGGGATACCGAGTTCCCCCCCACAAAGCTCAGCTGTCCAAAACACAAGTCGCCTACCTTGGTGTAGCCGTTTCACACCAACAAAAGGCCATAAAAACCAGCCGCCAGTCTGTTATTCAGTCTCTCCTGGTACCCAACCAAAGGAAGAAATCCAGTCGTTCCTGGGGTTGGCGGGCTACTTTCGAGCCTGGATTCCCAATTTCACCCTTCTCGCCAAGCCACTCTATGACCTGGTTAAAGGTGACCCTAAGGAACTATTACTCTCCCTCTCAGCCATTAGGCAGCCTTTCACCGCCCCCCAACAGGCTCTCCTCCAGGTCCCTGCCCTACGACTCCCCGATGTTCACCGACCTTTCACCTTGTACGTCCACGAAAACAAGGGCGCAGCCCTAGGAGTTCTAGGTCAATTCAGTGGACAAACATTTGCTCCTGTAGCCTATCTCTCAAAACAGCTTGACCACACAGTTCAGGGATGGGCCCCATGCCTGCGGGCCCTGTCGGCCGCCCACTTGCTCATGTGTGAATCCAAAAAACTCATGTTTGGAGCACCTATCACCGTTACTTCCCCCCACCATCTACATCACCTCCTAGGATATAAGGGCCTCAAAACACTCCCCTGGTCGGGTCCTATCCCTTCTGGTTTTCTTTGTCCAAGACCCCTCTGTCTCCTTCCAAACTTGCGCACCCCTTCACCCAGCCACGTTACTCCCTTCCTCTCCTGTCAACACTCCAACACATGAGTGCGTCGAAGTCCTCGAGTCCCTACCCTCTTATCCAGTACACATTCAGGAAGGACCTTTATCTGCGCCCTCCTATGTTTGGTTCACAGATGGAAGCTCATATATACATGAGGGATCTCGGGTGACAGGATACGCCATCACCTCTGCCACTGACGTCATCGAGGCTAATCCCCTTCCGCCCAACACCACTAACCAACAAGCAGAACTCACATCAGTCACTCGAACATTCCAACTGGTGGCAGGACACTCCCTATCGCTTTACACCAACTCCAAACTCACATTTTGGTTTCACACTCTGCCATCTGGCAAGAACGGCGGTTGTTAACCATCAGAAGTTTGGCCATCATAAATGCTAAGCTCATTTCCGACCTCCTTCAAGCCTCCTTGCTTCCCAGGGCCATAGGCATCTCACACTGTAAAGCCCACCAGGTCGATTCATCTTTTATCACCCAAGGAAACTCACGGGCCAGCAGGGTGGCTCACCAAGCGGCTCTAAAACCCCTTCCTACCATACTCGTCAACACCTCCTCCCTACCAGCCAAACATACAGGTGAAGTTCCACAATTGTCCAATCTCATTCCCTACCTACACTCAATTTTCCACCCAAACCCAGCGGCTCTCACTTCATTTCTTAAAACTCTTTTCCACCTTATTCCTAAACACACAAAACTCATACACACCCTTTCCTCTCAATGCTCTACTTGTCACCAAACAAATCCTAATACCCCCTTAAAGCCCGGAACGTTCCCCACTCACCAGGATAGGGGAGAGCTCCCTGGGTCAGACTGGCAAGTGGACTTCACCAAATACCTTCTGGTACTGGTTGACACCTCCGGGTGGGTCGAGGCTTATCCCACCTCAAATAAGTGGGCTGCTACGGTGGGATCTATCTTAGCCAACCACATCATCCCTCGATTCGGGGTCCCTCTTCTCCCTTCAGTCAGATAACGGGCCTGAATTCACCTCACAAGTCATTCAGTTTTTAACAATGGCCCTCAACATCAAATGGCACTTTCACATTCCCTATCACCCACAATCATCAGGAAAGGTTGAACGAACTAACCGCACACTAAAAGATATCCTCACCAAACTCTCTCTCGAACTCCATCAGGACTGGGTCTCCCTCCTTCCCCTAGCTCTCTTCTGCGTTCGCGTCCTCCCTAAAAAGCCCACTTAGCCTTCACCGTTCGAGGTCCTATATGGCAGACCTGCACTTCCTCCTGGTATTCTAACCTCTCCACCTCACGTCCCCCTTCATATAACCTACCCTCTCCTGTCCTTCATCCATTCCAATATCTGGCAATATTAAGATCTCCTTTTGCCCACTCCCACAAAAACACATAATCCAAAGCCTCGCACCCTGGGACAATGGGTTTTCCTCTCGGACCCAGAAACCAAAACTCGCTTACAACCAAAATGGCAAGGACCCTTCCAAATAGTCCTCTCCACCCCCACGGAAGCCAGGCTGCTCATAACCAAAGGACAGCTCAGTCCCTGGATTCATGCTTCTCGCCTCAAACCAGCTAAACTGCCTCCACAGAGCCGCCGACCTATTCTTGCTCCACAACTCCAGGCCAGCCTCTCAAACTTCGAGTATCCCGTGTTGTTCGCTCCCCCTCCCGGCCCATCATCCAGGAAAATCCCACATAATCACAAGATGTGAAGGTTACCGCCTGCACTCAACAACTACCCTCCGCCAAATGGTCATCAATTTCATTCTTCCCTTACTAATAGTACTGCCTTTCTTCCTACTCCTTCTTTTCCTCCTACTTTCACATTGCTGTACATAGTGCTGCTCCTTGGCGCAGGTTGCTCAATCCCCTCCTCTGCTCACTATCAATAAAACCCAACATGATCATCGCCTTCCTTCTTGCCGTCGTTTTTCAAACCAAGCCCACTACCCTGTCCATCCTCCATTATCGGTTCACCATCTGCGAACTTTACACGGACTTAGACACAAAAACGTGCCCTATAAACAATTGCTCAAAACCTATTTCCCTCAACTTTAAGCCCTCAATAAGCTTGCAAGACGCTAATCAACCCTTTTTATGCTTACTAGAAGACCAAACTCAGGACTACTGTAAATGGTGCCTGATCAATACGGTGGCTGTCCCTATTGGTCATGCAGAATTCACTATGCTGACGGATCCATCAGCAGAGCAAAATGGGGGGGGCAAGCTTCCTTGACCACCACTACATAAGAACTCCAGGGCGCGGAGGCCGCTTCTCCCACTTCTCTTTTGACATCCCTAACCCGACTGCTAACCTTTGGAAAGACCTCATATACATAGCTGTCTACTCAAAGGAATGGTACGCCCATCCCACTGGGTGCCTATCCATCTCTTGCTCTACCTTTACCCCTTCCTTCACGGTATCAGTGGTGGAGCACATAAAAACTCAAGAACAACAGCTCCCGGCGGCGGTAGACCCACTGCCCCCTTCCTCAGAAGACCAGCTCTCCTTACAACCCTCTCAACATTTCCCTTCATGGTTTACCATAATAGGCCACACCCTCCGCTTCTTAAACCAATCCTTCCCTTCTCTTCCTTCTTTGCAGTGTTTTCTTTGTGCCTCATTACAACGACCTTTGCTGGCTGCCGTTCCGCTTCCTGCCTTGCCCCACAGTAATAGTACCCTCAACCTGTCTTCCACCGGAGAGGCCATCACCAAACCTCACGTTCCACTTTGGGAAGTGGCATCCAACTCCTCTTACCTCTGTATTGGCCTACCCAGCACCCCCACTCTCCATTCAAATAACCCTCTCTGTTCAACCACCATAAACTCTACAAATAGGCACTTCCTCCCGCCCGGCCTCTTCTTATGGTGCAACGGCACTCTCCTCTCCCAAACTTCCAATCTCACCTCTCCCTGTATAGTTGTTACACTGATCCCACAGCTCTCTCTTTACTCCACTGCCGACCTCCAGGCCCACTTAAGTCCCAAACACCGACGCAAGAGGGCTGTCTTCCTTCTAGTCATGGTAGGATTGTCCCTAGTTTCTGCAGTCACCTCCATAGGTCTATCAGGAGGGGC
>NW_007259992.1:86156-87889 GCF_000164805.1 Carlito syrichta | reverse complement strand
AGATCCAGGTCTCGACTGTCCCAACCCTACAAACCTCTAACCTTGTCTTCTCATTTCAGACATGCTTGCCTCAAAGTTTACCCCTCACCACCTTCCACTCAGATTCTCAGCGTTTCTTCACTACTTTCTTCATGACAGCTGGCTCCTCCCTTTCCCGTGTCCACTCAACGACTGGCCGGACCAGCTTGCCATTTTCCACTTACAAGGCACCTTCCAGGACTTCCACCCAAATGAAATTTTTTCTTTTGGGGCCTACTTGTGGGGTCTCATGTGGCTTGTCCTTTCACCCACCTCACCCACCGACGCCCATTTTCAGCAGGAAGTAGCTGGACAGACAAATGCTGCCCCTCTCCCGTATAACCAAAGAGGTGGGAATGAAGGGCCACCGCCAAACCACAAGTAAAGCCACATCCCCTCTCTTTCCTGGAAACAGCGACCCGGCAAACTAAAATGGCGATTGAAATGGCGCCTTCCTTTGCTCTTCTGCGGTGCCTTCCTTTGCTCTTCTACGGTGCCTTCCTTTGTTCTCCCTCCGCACCCCTTCCCGCGCCTGGGAAAAACCCACCAACCTGGATGGAGCTCTGCCAGCCGACCAATAATTGACTGACAGGTCGCCCTAAGCCCCCATAAAGGCAGGAGCACCCTTGCTTCAGCGCTACAGCCTGACCCTCAGGTCCTGTAGCCACCGAGTTCGACCCATTAAATCTCTTGGCCTTAATGGGTGTTGAGTCTCACTGTGCCCCACCGTCTTTCATTAGGTACAGGTGAAGTTTTGGGACTCCCCGTGAACCTCACTTCGCCTGGATTAGGATCAGGCACCCTTATTGATGTTATGTGCCCTCCCCCTCCCTCCCCTGGAAGTGTCCCACTACTGTCAAACCTTTTTTTGTAGTAAGATATGGAGTAAATTAAATATTATTTCAATAAAAGTGGTGCTCTTTTGGTAGGAACACACTCAAGTGACTACACCACAGCCAGGAAGATGCTTTTCTTGGAACCAGAGGCACAACCTCACCGTTTCAACCTATTCAATGCCTCCTGTCATCATTTGTGTAAATTCCCGCCATGATTCTATGCGTAGCCTTTCTTTCTTCTCCCCGACCAAACACTTGAAGCTTATTATCCACAGCTGAACTCTACATGTATTAGAAATGCGACAAGTTGGCTGACAGTGAGTAGAGACAGAGTGCCTCTACAGAATGGTGTGTCCCTTTGGATGGAGTCTGAAACAATAGGTCGCTAACACTTTCTTGAGTCTCCTAGGCTGCAATCCAAGAAAATCTGGGGACGCCGCAAAAAAAAAAAAAAAAAAAAAAGAGCACGTAAGCCCCGCGCGGTTTTTGGAATCCCGGGACTCCATTTCCCAGGGTCCCCAACGGTGCTACTGGCCCTTTCTCCATCGTGTAAGGAGTCGTGGAAACTCGGAAACGTGTCCGGAAGCCGGGTAGAAACTTCACAACCCAGAAGACACTGCGTCGCGCGGCGGCGCGGCCGAGCCAATGAGCGCTTAAGGCGGGACGTCTGCGTGCGTGCGCGCGCGCACCGGGGAGGGCGGGACTTCCGGCACGTCCCGGCTGCGGTCAGCCGGGTCGCTGTGGGTTTTCGGCCGCTCGGGCCTATGGCGCGCTCGGCAGTCACCAAGGGGAAGCGGGGCAGCGCGAGGAGCGGCCTGGTCCCTGCCGCACAGAGGCGGGCGTGAGGCCCGGCGACAGGATCGGGGCGGCGGGGTCCTT
>NW_007259992.1:76428-86056 GCF_000164805.1 Carlito syrichta | reverse complement strand
GTCTCGTGTGGGGGGAGGATCCCGGCTCAGCCGAGTGGTGCGGTGTGGGGAGGGTTCGCGTTTGGCCCCGGCGCGTTCAAAGGCTGGTGGGCGCCGCTGAGGGGCCGGCTGGGGCACGCCCTGGCTGTATTGTCGGCGAAGACGGGAGAGGGCTTGGTGGAGTCTCGCCGGGAATGGCAGCCTGAGCGTCGGGTAGACATGGAAGCATGTGAAGGGAGGGCACAGGGGAGAGGCAACTGCAGAGCTTGAAGTTGCAAGGTGGGAAGAGAGGATTGGGAATGGACACAGGGAAATAGGTGAGAAGGCCAGTGCAGTAGACCGTCAGTGGTGGCATTACGGGGGCGATGTGATGAGATTCTGCATAGAACTGGAAAATAGCGCTGACAGGATTTCTTGTTGCATCCAATATAAAAAGTAGGGAGTGAAAGGCCGTTTCAATTTATATATATATCCCTCTCTGTCTCTGTCTCTCTCTTTCTTTCCCTAACCATTTGAAAGAATGGAGCTGGGGAGTCAGTAACATGAGGCGTAGGTTTTAGAAAAATCATTGACTAAATTCTAGCAATCATTATTCTCAGGTATCTCAAATTGCAAATATCACATGGGTAGGAGGACGCAGAGGTCTTGAGTCTGAGTAAGATGGATGAATTGAAGTATCGAAATACAGTGTAGACTGGACCAGGGCATGAACTGAGAATCACATTGAGTAGGGAAGTCTTAAAGTTGTTATTTCAGATGGGCTCTGTGGCAAGGGAGTGGAAGGCTGAGACTTGGAGGGCAGACCATGAGAGAGGGTCCATAAGGCTGACACTTCCTTCAGAATGGTGCAGACCTGTCATAGGATTCTGTCCTCTGTCTGCAAAATAAGAGGCCTAAATGGGGTAAGGAGTGGGCCTGGGATGGAAACTGAGGTTTAAGGTAGTTTAGATTTTGCACCTGCAGGCTTGGCTGACCAAGGTCATTCAGGCTAGTAGAGAAGCTGGTTTCCAAGCCAGGGCACTGCTTTCTCCCCTTCTCCACATGTCAGGGTAATAGGGGATGATCTACTGCCTCTGTCAAGATTTCACAGTAAGCTCCCTTGAGAGCATTTTATGAATATAACAGGCAGGCCTGGTTGCAGAAAGGAAAGGAACAGTGACTGACTTGCCTGCTCAGCCCCTCCCTACAACTCATTAACTTAAGAATATTTGAAACACTTATTTATGTAAGCATTCACCAGTATCCTAAATATATATATAGAGGTAGGCGGTTAGAAGTGAAGTTATTCATTAAGTTAAATTGCTGCAAACACTTCATAATTGGTTTGATGTTAATTTACCTCTAAGTATCAAATTTAATTTAATTTAATTTAATTTATTTTCTTTTTGAGTTGGAGTCTTACTCTGTGGCCTAGGCTCTGGAGTGCAGTGGCATGCTCACAGCCACCACAGCCTCAACCTGCTGGGGTTAGGAAATCCTGCCTCAGCTTTCTAAGGAGGCAGGCCATCAAACCTGGACTGATTATTTATATTTTTAATTATTTTTAGAGATGAGGTCTCACCAAGTTGACCAAGCTGGTCTCAAACCCCTGGGCTCAGGCTGTCTTCTTGCCTCTGCCTCCCAGAGTGCTAGAATTAGAGGCATAAGCCACCATGCCTGGCCTTAAGTATCAGGTTTTAATATAACATTTTCTAAATCTTAAAAAACTAAAAATAGGGCTGGGCAAGGTATTGCACACTTATAATCCCAGCACTTTGGGAAACTGAGGTGAGAGGATTGCCTGAGCCCACGGGTTCTAGACCAGCTTGGGCAATTTGGCGAGACCTCATCTCTACAATAAATCAAAGAATTAGCTGGTCATGGTGGCACTACTTGGAAGGCTGAGGTGGAAGGATCGCCTGAGCCCAGCAGGTCAAGGCTGTGGTGGCTGGGAGCGTGCCACTGCCCTCCAACCTGAGTGACAGAGTGAGACAGTTGGAACTAAAAAAACAAACTAAAAATATATATGAAAATTTAAAGCCCCTACTATTTCATTTACGCTGAAAACATACAAAGCCATTAGTTCTTGGACAGTAATAGCCAGTATATAAAATGTGCTGCTAATGTTTGATATCCGTGTGAGTTGTATGAGGTGGAGCCATTCTTACCACCTACTTACAGCTGGAAACATTGAGGCTCAGGGTGGTGTTCAGTCCTTTTCTAGTCTGCTAAGAGGCAACACTAAGGTCTGAGGAGCTACTTATACAATCAGCTTGGATGAGTTTGCTCCAGGACAGGGCAGAACAGTTGGTGGTCCAGATCTGCCTGTGGGATCGTTTCATGCTTGCCTATTTCTCATGGCCTTCCTCTTTCCTCAGGGCCTCCTGGTGACAGCAGAAATGGCCCCTGCACAGGTAAGTAGAGTGTTTCCTACCTTTCAACCCTAGTTACCTACCTCCTAGATGGTTTTGGCACTCCCATATAGGCCTCCTATATAAAGAAAGGTGGTATCCTGAGACTTTTCTGTCTTACTCCCTCTCTTATGTCTGAAGACTGGGTAGTTCCACTAGGTCCAGTAAATTCCACTGAATTTAGTTCTGGGTTATATGAAGTGATTTTCATTTTTGACAGTTGATTTGGTAAGATGTGTCAGGCCATCATGGACACAAGATTCAAAATATTTCAATGCTTGGATGTGAGACTGAGCTGGGTTTTTCAGGGAACTGCAAGTCTGTTATCTTTGGTAGGAATGGGGAGCAGAGTGGGAGGTGACTAGAGGCCACCAGACATCAAGCTTGCAATGATAGCCTAGGTCCTGGATCTCTAATCTGAGAGTTGTGGGAGCTAGGGAAGATTTGAAGTAGAAGAGGGCAGTGATCAGATCCTAACTGAAAAACTTCCTCTGACTTCAGAGTTCAGGACAGACTGTAAAGGTAAAGGTAAAGGCAGGAGACCTGGGAGGATGTTCTTGCAACAGGCCAGGTAGATGATGGTGATGGCTGGAAATGAGTGGTGGTTGTGGAGGTGGGAGGAGTTTGTGGCTTTAGGATGTGTTTGAATTCAAGTTGTCCATATTTTATGATGTGGAAAATGAGGGAACTGGGAAGGGGAATCGGGGATAGCCCCATGGTTTTTGGTCTTGATTGGAAAGATAGATATGCCATCAGTTAAGATGGGAGAAATCAGCAGTATGAGGAATCTTCAGAGAGATTATGAGGAGTCAACTTAGGCCATGTCATGAATATTCTAGAGAATCCTTGTGGAGGAGTTTATGTTGTAGACATCTGCAACGTGGTGGTTGTATAGGCTGGAATGAAGCTGTATGTCAAATTTGGGAGGTGGCATTTCTAGGTTATGGTGGCAATGCCCTTAAGGGATAAGGAATGGGAATAAAGGAGTTGAGAACTGGGTCTCTCTCCTGGGCACCTTGATGGTGGTGGAGGAGTCACTAGACAGATTAGAGAGCACAGTGTTGTGGGGATAAGTATGTGTGAGATGGTGGGGTGTAGGTACTTGTATCACTAGGATGTGGTGTCTCTTCCTCATTGGGAAGGTGTAGAGGAGATTGAGTAGTAAAGGGAGGTGTTGGGAGAGAGACAGATCTTGAAGCACCAGATTTGGTCAGGAGGCAGAAAATCGGAGCAAAGAGAAAGCTTAGTCCACAGCTTCTATTATGGTTCCTGAGGGAAAAGCAAGGCAAGACAGGGTGGATGGGTTAGGTTTGGTTGGTTTGAGTAATTTCAGGATAGCAGGGACACTGGAACTGTCCCTAGTTATGTGGTATCTCTCCCTGGGTTGACTTAAGACAAGGGAAATATTGGCTTGGTATGCGCAAGTTAGATCAAGAGGTGGTTCAGAATATGAACTCAGGGTAGATGGAAACACATTTGGCTGTTAGTTTGGCCCTGTAATTGATGAGTGCCAAATACATCAATAGAAAATCGAAGTAAACACAGTTTGAAAAGAAGCTGCTCGTGTACTCAACTGTCCCAATTTTGGCAGGACCGTGTGGTCTTTGAGGACGTGGCCATTTATTTCTCCCAGGAGGAGTGGGGTCACCTTGATGAGGCTCAGAGGTTGCTGTACCGTGACGTAATGCTGGAGAATTTGGCACTTTTGTCCTCACTAGGTAAGACCCTCACACCCTTCTGGGTGTCCTGGGTTGGGCTGTTTTTCATTTTTGTTCAAGGGCAGCTCTGCCTTTCCCACAATGAATTCATGAATGCTCCTTCCTTTTCTGGTTTCTTGGCATATGTGCAGTGGGAGCCAGGGCTGGGTGCTCTCTAACCCCTTTTTCCTAGCAGCCTCATTCCTTGCTACACTGAGATTCATAGGAAAGGGCTCAGGAGTCAGAAATCTGAAATTGGTATAGAGATACCACCAGCCTTCTCTGTTCCTGCTCAGGTGGCTCTGTCCAAGTGCACAGAACTTCTGTGCTTTAGGTTGTTCTCTTGCTCTTGCCAGTATATTTTATTTCCTTCCTGTGCCTGGAATTTCAAGCACTGACCTGGTCACTAATTTGGGGGAGCACTGGATTGAGTCTGCAGGACTCTTTTATAAAATTCTTGTGTTAGTAGAGTGTGGATGTCATAGGGTGGATCTCTCTGAGTGTGTGCTGTCCACTCCCTTTCTCTTTCTTTCTTCTAGAACTGGCTTCTTCCAGGTCCCATACATTGTCATCTCAAGCAATGGGGAGGGCCTTGAGCACCTGACAGGGTTACTGTCCAGCATTGGCACTAGAGACTTAAAGGGACATGGGCATGGCACCTGGGAGTTAAGAAAAGGAGTGATATCACAGCTGGGCTCAAATGAAAGTATGGTCTGTACTTAAGGTGTCATGATGTTTGCCATTATCCTTCAATAGTCCTTGAACACCAGTTCCTCTGTCACAATCAGATCTTTCTGGGTCTGGACACAGCCTCCTATACTTACTAGTCAGCAGCACACATGATCTATTGAAAGCCATTTACAGAGAAGTGAGTTGGAGACTCCACTTCTCCTCCCTGCACTGTACCTCATTTTGCAGAGGTGTGAGTTGGATATCCCAACCGTCCTCCATACACTGTACTCTTCCCTTGTGTTCTTACACCTCAGGGCTCTTCCATTATGAGCTCCTGTCTGTCCCAGCTCTATACAGTGGGCCTTTCTCTCACTGGCCTTAAGTATTCATACCTATCCCTAATCCCATGGACATTTTCATGGACGTGTCTGATAGACATTCGTGAAGGAACTGCCTCCTCCTACCAAAGTCAGCATGTACTTTACCAGCATTTCTGTTCCTACAGGTTGTTGCCATGGAGCTGAAGATGAGGCATCTTCAGGGCAAGGTGTTTCTTTAGGTGTGTCACAGGTTATGACTTCAAAGCCCCTTCTCTCTACCCAGAAGACCCACCAGCCCTGTGAGACATGTAGCTCACTTCTGAAAGACATTCTGCACCTGGTTGATCACAGTGGAACACATGAGCAGGGTCTGTACATATGTCCGGCAAATCTTCACCAGCACCAAAAGAAGAAAATTAGAGAGAAACTGTGCCGAGGGGATGAGGAGAGACCTTCATTTGTGAAGAACCGCAGAATTCACATGGCAGGGAAGACATTCCCATGCAGTGAATGTGGGAAAGCCTTCACTCATAAATATAAACTTATTGAACATCAGAAAATCCATAGTGGTGAAAGACCTTATAAGTGCAACAAATGTGGGATATTGTTTATGGAAAAGTCCACACTCAATAGACATCAGAGAACTCACACTGGAGAAAGGCCATATGAGTGCAATGAATGTGGGAAGGCCTTTCTTTGTAAATCTCACCTTGTTCGTCACCAAACAATCCACTCTGGAGAAAGGCCTTATGAGTGCAGTGAATGTGGGAAATTGTTTATGTGGAGTTCCACACTCATTACACATCAGAGAGTTCACACTGGAAAAAGGCCTTATGGCTGTAGCGAATGTGGAAAATTCTTTAAGTGTAACTCTAACCTCTTTAGGCATTATAGAATTCATACAGGAAAAAAGTCTTATGGTTGCAGTGAATGTGGGAAATTCTTTATGGAAAGGTCCACACTCAATAGACATCAGAGAGTTCACACTGGAGAAAAGCCCTATGAGTGCAATGAATGTGGAAAATTCTTTAGCTTGAAATCTGTCCTCATCCAACACCAAAGAGTTCACACAGGAGAAAGGCCTTATGAATGTAGTGAGTGTGGGAAGGCCTTTCTTACAAAGTCCCACCTCATTTGTCACCAGACAATCCACACCGCAGCAAAGCAGTGCAGCGAATGTGGGAAATTCTTTAGGTATAGTTCCACACTTCTTAGACATCAGAAGGTTCACACTGGATAAAACTTTTATTTCTTTTATTTTTGTTTATTTATTTATTTTGAGTTGGAGTCTCACTCTGTTGCCCAGACTGGAGTGCAGTGGCTGCTCCCGGCCACCGCAGCCTCAACCTGCTGGGCTCCAGCGATCCTTCCACCTCAGCCTTCCAAGTAGCTGGAACTACAGGCTCACCCTACCACACCCGGCTAATTTTTTGATTTATTGTAGAGATGAGGTCTCGCCAAGTTGCCCAGGTGGGTCTTGAACCCGCGGGCTCAGGCAATTCACCTCGGCCTCCCAAAGCACGGGATTACAGGCTGAGCCACCAAACCCTGCAAAGTTCTTAATGCAGCGAATGTAGGAAAGCCCTCAATCGTGATGATATTCTGGTTGGCCACCAGTAGATTACACTAAAGAAATAAGTTATGAATGCAGTGAATGTGGATGATTGTAACTCATAGGTTCAGCAAACTTGGTAATTATTTTGTTTGTGCTTTTTATGTATATAGAGCCGAGGTCTCACCATGTTACCCAGGGTGGTCACAAACTCCTGGGCTAACGCAATCCTGCCCTGGCCTCCCAAGGTGCTAGGGTTACAGGATATCAGCCACCATACCTGGCCAAACGTGAGTAGTTATTTTGGTTCAACTCTTGTCTCATTAAACATTGGAGTTTACATTGAAAACCTCTGAAGTGAAAGTGGTAAAGCTTCTACTTGCAAAATTATACTTATTAGATTCCAGAATATCCACATTAGTGAAGTCTTATGAGTACAGTCAATGTGGGACATCGCCACACTCATTAGACACCATGTAGTTCACACTGGATAAAGGCCTTATAAGTACTTTGAATATAGGAGAGTCTTTTAGCCAAAATTTTCACCTCATTTGGCACCATAAAGCTCATACCAGACAAAACACTTATTCGTGCAGCACATGAAGAAAGACTTCAGCTAAAAACCTCTGATTTAGCACTGAGGACTAGTATCATATAACTTTTAAAAAAAAGGTAAAATATATGCCACATAAAGTTTGTCATTTTAACCATTTTAATGTCTTGTTCAGTACTTGAAATACATTCACATTGTGTAATGAATTTCTTGAACTCTTATCATCTTGTAAAATGAAACTCTATAACCATTAAGTAGCAACTCATTCCTGTATTCCCTCAATCCCTTGTGACAACCATTCTATTTTTAGTCTATATGAATCTGACTATTCTTGGCTTTGTAGAAGAACCTAAGGGTGCTTTTTTTGTTGTTACTTTTTTTCCACTGAGGATAATGTCCTTGAGGTTCATCCATTTTGTAGCATGTATCAGAATTTCCTTTTTAAGGCTGAGCAGTATTTCATTGTTTATATTTACCACATTTCCTTTATTTGACATCTACCCATGAACATTTAGGTTGCTATCAACTTTTGGCTATTGTGTATATTGCTGCCACAAGCATGAGTATACCCTGCTTTCAGTTCTTTTTTGGTATATTCCCAGGTATTGCTGGATCATATGGTAATTCTCATTTTAATTCTTTGAGGAACTAAGAAGTTGTTTTCCATAGCACCTGTACCTTTTACATTTCCACCAGTTAGGATTAAGAGAAATCTCTCCCTAGGCTGAGATTTCTCTTCATCCTGACCCATAGAAAATAACATTTTAAATAGATTTCTAGATGATTTTGTTGCTGCTGAGGTAGAGACCAGATTTTGAGGGCTACTGTCCTATTTCATTTTTATGACAATGCACATATTCTGTAAATAACTCCTTATTTCTATGTTTTATCCTGTAAGCCTTTTCATTTTATTGATCAGTTTTTCCCAGTGTTTACAATCAGGAAATGGCTTTGTCATCTTTATATTAAAAAAATAGAATCTTTGCAAAATGTCAATAGTTGCATACTGTAGTCCTTGTATCATCGTCTCACCCAGTCTATGTAGATATTTGTGTGTGTGATCTTGTGTGAGAATATATCTTGGTAAGAATAAATTTTAAAATATTTAAGTAGGGCCATTGCCTAGCTAGACTCTGTTGTGGTCATGTGCTCTTTGAGCTATGGCTGTCACCATGCTTCCTGGCTTTGGTCTCCTACCCCAACTTGGGGAGATGAATCTTCTCTCTCTCTCTTATTTACTTTTAAATAAATTATATTTTCTCATCTAACTTCTGTGCAATTCTTTGTATCTCTCATGCAGCATCGGGTAATATACTAGACACCCACACACTAACCTTCTTCCTATCTATGGGAAGTGATCTTTTTTCTTTTCTTTTTTTTTTGAGTTGAAATCTCACTCCGTTGCCCTGGCTGGAGTGCAGTGGCACACTCACAGCCACTGTAGCGTCGAGCTGCTGGGCTCCGGTGATCCTTCCACCTCAGCCTTCCAAGTAGCTGGAGCTATAGGAGCGTACTACCACACCAGGCTAATTTTTTGATTTGTTGTAGAGATGAGGTCTCACCAAGTTGCCCAGGGCATTCTCAAACCCCTGGGCTCAGGCAATCCTCTCACCTTGGCTTCCCAAAATGCTGGGATTACAGGCTTGAGCCACCGCACCCGGCCTGTGATCTTTTTTCTTAAAAAAAAAAAAATTTAAGTAAAGTCACAAAATATAGCAATTTATTTACCTGTGGATCTATCTTTCCAGGCAGTCAGATCCTAGCAACTTTGCTCTTATTGCTGCTTTCCACATGTGTCCCTATGGTGTACCTGCCCTTGACCATGCCTGTTAATGGGTTTTAGGCAACAAATAGATTAGTTTAGGTGCCAAAGTCTTAAAATCCATCAGGGTTTATATGACTTTGGAAATTATGCAAAATTATAAATGCTGTTATATGGAATTTAAGAAATTTGATTGTGGTTCTCCCTTTGCCTCTTCTATTGCTGTCAAAATTATAGCATCTAACTTTCCTAGAGTAATCCAGGTTCTGCACCATGTAATAAAACCATAAGCAACAAAGGGGCTTTCATGTTCTGACAATCACACTTAGCAAAAGAGTTATTTAAAATGGATTTATTAATGTAAATTTACTTACAAAGTGATAATCAATAAACACTTATGAACCATGTATCTTTCTCAAGTCTCCACTAGGGGGAAAAATACATATATATCTAGTCTCATCTCGAACAACTGGGCTCAAGCAATCCTGCCTCAGTCTCCCAAAGTTCTGGGATTACAGGCATGAGCCACTGCATCTGACCTAGACTTTTCTCTTGTTTGAATATTTACAGTGTCTTTAAAGTATATCTGTGTTATAAATATTTTTAGGGTAATTTGTTATTAATGATTTTTTTTTTTTTGAGTTGGAGTCTCACTCTGTCGCCCAGACTGTAGTGCAGTGGCCACTCCCAGCCACCGCAGCCT
>NW_007259992.1:72900-76383 GCF_000164805.1 Carlito syrichta | reverse complement strand
CACTCACCTCAGCCTCCCAAAGGCGCGGGATTACAGGCTGAGCCACCGAACCTGGCTCAGGAAGCCTCTTGTAAGAAGAGTCATATGTGTCCTTTTGTGACTGGCACATTTCACTTGGCAAAATAGTCAATTAGGCCATTTTTGACTGTGAAATTAACCCATTTAAGTAATGTAAATGTAAAATCTTGATTTTAAGTGTATTTCTTCATTTTAAAAGTATTCTTTTCTGACTTGCATCTACTGTTTTTGCTTAAAAATTGGACTTAACTCCCATCTACTTTCAATGTTTTTTTTTCTATTTTCAGGTTGTTAGTTTCTTTCTGCCTTTGACAATTGTACTTTATGTTAATGTGACTAGTTGAGAGTTTTAAAAAAATATTTTAGAATAGCATACAAACAGAACAAAAAAAATAAAAAAAGAAAAAAAAATTTTGGCTGAGCTCAGTGGCTCAGCCTGTAATCTGAGCACTTTGGGAGGCCAAGGTGAGTGGATTGAGCCCACGGGTTAGAGACAGCCCGGACAACTTGGTGAGACCTCATCTCTACAATAAATCAAAAATTACCCAGGCGTGGTGGCACATAACTGTAATTCCAGCTATTTGGAAGGCTGAGGTGGAAGGATCATCTAAGCCCAGCAAATCAAGACTGGTAGCCGTGAGCGTACCACCATACTCTAGCCTGGGTGACAGAGTAAGACTCCAACTCAAAAAAGAAAAAGTTTTTTCTCATTCTTCTTAACTGTCTTCTAATTTGTACATTTTAAGTTCATGTTCCTTATCTTTAAAAAAAAAAAAAAAATCTCTTAGCTTTTGGTATAGCCTCCCTGCTCCTGCATCTGACCTTCCCGCTTTTTTTTTTGAGTTGGAGTCTCACTCTATCACCCAGGCTGGAGGGCAGTGATATGCTCCTGGCTACCATAGCCTCGACCTACTGGGCTCAGGCAATCCTTCTGCCTTAGCCTTCCAAGTAGCTAGAACTACAGGCATGCACCACCATGCCCAGCTAATGTTTTGATTTATTGTATAGATGAGGTCTTGCCAAGTTGCTTAGGCTGGCCTGGAACCAATGGGCTGAGGCAATCCTCTCACCTCAGCCTCCCAAAGTGCTAGGATTATAGGCATGAGCCACCATGCCCGACTCCCTTCCTACTTTTTTTTGAGTTAGAGTCTCACTCTGTCACCCAGACTGGAGTGCAGTGGCTGCTCCCGGCCACCGCAGCCTCGACCTGCTGGGCTCCGGTGATACTTCTGCCTCAGCCTTCCAAGTAGCTGGAACTACAGGCATGCACTACCACACCTGGCTCATTTTGATTTTTTTTGCAGAGATGAGGTCTCGCCAAGTTGCCCAGGCCGGTCTCGAACCTACGGGCTCAGGCAATCCACTCACCTCAGCCTCCCAAAGACGTGGGATTACAGGCTGAGCCACCGAGCCCGGCTTCTGCTTTTTAATCCATAATTAGTTGTATCCATTTTACTATTCATGCCATTTTTTTTACATATTTTTATTTTATACAAAATATGAGCTTTAAATTCTAGTTATATACTTTACTGTTGTTCTTTTTGCTTGTGAATGAGTGTATATATGTATTTTATGCCTATTTTAATCTCTTGCACAAAGTATTTTTTGAGTGGTTTATATAGTAGTCTTACAATGATAATACTTTTTGGTAGCTAAAAGTGCTCCTTCCTTTGAGGTCCTTTGAGATGAGCCTCTGGGGTGAGGAGTGTCCTATCTAGTCATATATATATATATTTTTTTTTTTTTTTGGAGTCTCACTCTGTCGCCCAGACTGGAGTGCTGTGGCCCCTCCCGGCCACCGCAGCCTCGACCTGCTGGGCTCTGGCGATCCGTCTGCCTCAGCCTTCCACGTAGCTGGAACTACAGGCGCGCGCTACCACTCCCAGCTAATTTTTTTGATTTATTGTAGAGATGAGGTCTCGCCTACAAATAAAAAAAAAATTAGCAGGCATGGTGGTACATGCCTGTAGTTCCAGCTACTTGGAAGGTTGAGGCGAAAGGATAGCCTGAGCCCAACAGGTCCAGGCTGTGTCTCACTGTACTCTAGCCTGGGAGACAGAGTGAGACTTCAACTCAAAAAAAAGAGGACTTAATACCACCAAAATTGAGGAAATACTAGAAAGCTATAGTGACAGGAAGATGATCATGAACAAGGGTGACCCAATAAACAGTGTGATAGAAGGGGTTCCTGGGATAAGGGGGGAAGCCTATGATGGTCATGATTAAAGACTACCCAGTTTATTATAATGGCCCTGCATTGCTCTTGGTACTTCCCAGATGATGTTGGGCCTCAGTGTCAGTTTCTTCTCTGACCTTGAGCTCCAGCCTCACTGGCCTCATTGAAGCTTCTTAGATATTTCAAACTCTCTTCTCTTTAAAGGTTGTGCCCTTGTTTCTGCTGTCTGGAATGTTTAATTCCAGTTATATACCTAGTTTTACTTCCTACCCTTCTTTACCAAAATGTTCTGCTTAGAGTTGTGCTTTCTTTGTGCACAGGATGTATGATTTAATTGAATCACCTTTTATTACTCTATTTCTACTTTAGTTTTTTTTTTTAGTTCAGCATATAATATAGTGTGATTTTTACTTCTTTATTTTTTATATTTCCAGTAGGAATTTGACGTCCATTTAGGGAAGCCACGACAATGTTAGTTTCTTTTCTTTTTTTTTTAGTTGGAGTCTCACTCTGTCGCCCAGACTGGAGTGCAGTGGCCGCTCCTGGCCACCGCAGCCTCCACCTGCTGATCCTTCTGCCTAAGCCTTCCAAGTAGCTGGAACTACAGGCGCGCGCTACCACCCCCAACTCATTTTTTGATTTATTGTGGAGATGAGGTCTCACCAAGTTGTCCAGGCGGGTCTCGAACCCTTGGGCTCAGGCAATCCACTCACCTCAACCTCCCAAGGCGCGGGATTACAGGCTGAGCCACTGAGCCCAGCTAATGTTATTTTCTAATAGCGGCAATTTGTCTTGCATAAATAACAGTGCCTAACTCAGTAAAGGTCCCCAATAAATTTTTGTCGAATTAGCTAGTTAACCAGTTGTTTTTCTTTTTTTTTGTTTTTTTGTTTTTTTAGTTGGAGTCTCACTCGGTCACCCAGGCTGGAGGGCAGTGGCACACTCCTGGCCACTGCAGCCTCCACCTGCTGGGCTCAGGCAATCCTTCCACTTCAACCTTCCAAGTAGCTGGAACTACAGGTGTGCACCACCATACCCTGCTAATTTTTTGATTTATTGTATAGATGAGGTCTCACCAAATTGCCCAGGCTGGTTGTGGACACAGGCAATTCTTTCACCTCCGCCTTCCAAAGTAGTGGGATTAAAGGTGTGAGTCATCGTGCCTAGCTATTTGTTCGCAGGCTAAAAACCCCTCACAGACAGTGCTGTGTGAGCTGGCACATTGTCATGATGCAAGAGCTCCTTCAGGACCATTTTTGCACTCATCTTTCTCATGCCAAGATTTTCTG
>NW_007259992.1:62587-72880 GCF_000164805.1 Carlito syrichta | reverse complement strand
CAATCCTCTCACCTCAGCCTCCCAAAGTGCTGGAATTATAGGCGTGAGCCACCGTGCCCAGCCTAACCAATTGTTTAATGAATTAACTAATGACTATTCTATGTGATAATATCTTAGTGTATGGAGAAATATAGAAGTGAATTGCCACATAACAGTTAAAGCAATGTTCTCCACATGGATTGATAAAATATGAAAGAAAAAAAAAAAGCCAGCTGGGCTCACTAGCTCAGCCTGTAATCCCGCACCTTTGGGAGGCTGAGGTGAGTGGATTGCCTGAGCCCACGGGTTCGAGACCCGCCTGGCAAACTTGGCCAGACCTCATCTTTATAATAAAAAAAATTTTTAAAAAAATCAGCCGGGCGTGGTAGCGCGCGCCTGTAGTTTCAGCTACTTGGAAGATTGAGGCGGAAGGATCGTCGGAGCCCAGCAGGTCGAGGCTGCGGTGGCTAAGAGTGGCCACTGCACTCCAGTCTGGGTGACAGAGTGAGACTCCAACTCAGGAAAAAAAAAAACAAAACCCAATCCAGGTGATAAACAGAGTTACTTTTGTAATGTCAGCATGTGGAAATGATATTTTCTCCATTTGGCTTCATTTGCTGTGCTTTTATTTTGAATAATTGAAAAATGTTTAATATAAATTTAGTATATCTGACAATTAAAAATTAAGGTCCTTCCTATATTTTCTTTTTAAAATGTTCCATCTTTCTGTGAGAAATAGGCATAGTTACCCATTTATTTTGGCCTTTTTCTATGTATTCTATAATATTCTAACTTTTCCTCCAATTGACCTTGCATAATGTTTGTTGGTTTATCCTTGGGTATTTCAAATGTCTTATTTTCCACAGGAAATCGGATCTTGATTTTGTTATTTTCTTCTACAAAGAATATTTTTTAAAAGGAAAACAGAAAAGAGGAAACAGAAGGAAAAGAGAAATAACAGTTAAGATGTGAAAAATTGAAATATGAGGATGATATAATACAGGAGGAAGATAGGAGAAAATTTGAATTTTATTGAGTACCTATTATGTCCATGTGTTAGGAGGATTACAAGCCACATTTCTTATTAATCCTTAAACTAGCTGGGTTGTTTGAAAAAATTGAAATTTTGAAATGTTACCAAAGGAGTATGGAACAGGAAATAGAAAAGGAACAGGTTTGGAGTGAAACCTGGGAACCAATTACAGATTCTACTCTCAGATAAGTTTTTTTTAGTCCCCCAAAGCACAAAATGTTAAATGAAAAAATTGATTACTACAGTTACATGTAAATTTAAGGCCATCATTTATGAAACTCATGACAGTCAATATTTAAAGAGTTGAGAGACTGAGAGAAGACATTCAATATATGTAAGACTGACTAATTTTAGGCATTCAACTTTTAGATTCTTATTGAGAAATAAAGAGTAAAAGTCCCTACACATGAACTAAAATATAAGCAGACAATAAACAATAAGAAAACCAGTTGATTACCAAGCACATGAATGGATACTTAACTCCTTGGTAGTGTTAAATGCAAAATAAATATAAATGCATATACTTGAAATTTCACAAACTATAAACCTTTTGAGAGCAGAGATGGAGTGATGTAGAAGCAATCATGTATCCCTTATAGGAAGGTCAAGGACTCAGCAGTTTCAAGAACAATCTGGACAGGGACTTCTGCAAATGTTGCCACTTCTGTATGTCTCTCAAGGAGGTATACAATTCCTGGAGGGGAGATTTTGCTCACAATACTGTTCAAGGCAGTTAAAATGGACGTACAATGTTGTGGTGGCAGGTAATGAAATGATCTAGAAACATCCATAAGTGAAGAAATGCAAGAGTGAATGTCCACCCTTAAGTTCTGCAATACGATTACGGTACATATAAAAGAACAGGGCTCATCTTACTAGAATACAGCAAATATCTTAAAAACACAAATCAAACACACTAGATCTGTGGTAGAATATGAAGTGGAACCCTTTTTTTTTTTTGAAGGGTGGGCCCCTTGTAGTATAGGCTTTTCCCACTCAGTAAATATTCTAGAAACCCATTGGGATTAGTGTACCAGCTAGTGTTGCTGTGACAGGTTGCATTTGGCTTTAGTGAATTTATTTTATTTATTATTATTTGAGTTGGAGTCTCACCCTGTCATTCAGGCTGGAGTACAGTGGCATGCTCACGGCCACTGCAGCCTCAACCTGCTGGGTTCAGGTGATCCTTCTGACTCAGCCTTCCAAGTAGCTGGAATTACAGGCACGTGCCGCCATGCCTGACTAATTTTTATTTATTTATTTATTGTAGAAATGAGGTCTCACCACGCTGCCCAAGCTGGTCTCGAACCCCTGGGCTGAGGCAATCCTCTCACCTCAGGTTTTTTTGTTTGTTTGTTTTTGAATCAGTCTCACTCTGTCGCCCAGGCTGGAGGGTAGTGGCATGCTTCTAGCCATTGCAACCTTGACCTGCTGGACTCAGGCAATCCTTCTGCCACAGCCTTCCAAGTAACTGGAACCACAGGTGTGTGCCACCACACCTAGCTAATTTTTTGATTTACTTTAGAGAGGAGATCTTGCCATGTTGCCCAGGCAGGTCTCAAACCTATGGACTCAGACAATCCTCTCACAAGGTGCTGGGATTACAGGCATGAGCCACTGCGCCTGGCTATTTATTTATTTATTTGAGATTCTTTCAGCATGTTTGCCCATTTCATGATGGGTGATTTATGAGCACACTTGCCCACACCGCACTGAGTGTTCAGCAGTTTTGGACCTAATAGAGCATGATCCCCATGCTCCACTCTCCCTATTCACCTGATCTCCCCCAAGTGACTTTTTTTTTTTTACTTCTTCAAAGGAAAAAAGTCCTCAAAGAGAAACATTTTGCTAATATGGAAGAGATGAAACCAGAGGCACTAAAAGGCAACTAAATCCATGAGTTCAAAAACTGTTTTGAGCAGTGGAAAAGTCATCTCAATACATGTATTGCATCAAATGGAAAGTACTTTTAGGGTGACTAAAGTTTAAACATGTAAGAATAAATACACAATTTTGTATAAATAAATTTCAGGCTTTTTTGACTTCCCCCCTCGTAAATGGCTGTGAAGAACAGGAATGGTTGGAAACAAGAATGACAAAGAAGATCTGATTTTTCCAGAGATGTGAGAACAGGAACGATCTCACACTGTCCACAGTCTTCTTGCCCAGTGCTACTTCACAGCTGCTAACTAAATTCAATCTCCCACAGTAACTTGGGAAAGTGGATTTTATTTTAATTTAATTTAATTTAATTTTTGAGTTGGAGTCTCACTCTGTCGCCCAGGCTGGAGTGCAGTGACACACTCACAGCCACCACAGCCTTGACCTGCTGGGCTCGGGTGATCCTTTCGCCTCAGCCTTCCAAGTCCCTGGAACTACAGGCACAAGCCACCATGTCTACTTTTTTGATGTATTGTAGAGATGAGATCTCACCAAGTTGCCTGGGCTGGGCTCCAACCGGTAAGCTCAGGCAGTCCTCTCACCTCTGCTGCCAAAGTGCTGGGATTATAGGTGTGAGCCACCACGCCCAGCAGAAAATGGATTTTTAAAAATAGTGAACCCCTTGAGGAAATGTATTTTTCTAAATATGACCTGTAACCAAGTTGTAAGATGTTGATCTATTCATTTATCTGGGCAAAAATGTAGGAATGAAATGGCCATGCCATAGATATGGTGAATAATTGTTTTGTTTTGTGTTGTTTGAGTAGGAGTCTAACTCTGTCACCCAATCTGGAGTGTAGTGGCACGCTCACACTACCTCAGTCTTCCAACTAGCTGGAACCACAGGTGTGCAACACCATGCCTGGCTATTTTTGGTTTTCTTTTTTTAAATTTATTTATTGTAGAGACAAGGTCTTGCCAAGTTGCCCAGGCTGGTCTCAAACCCCTGTACTCAGGCAATCCTCTCACCTCTGCTTCCCAAAGTGCTGGGATTACAGGCTGAGTCACTGCTCCTGGCCTTTTTTTTTGAATCAGGATCTCTCTCCTAAGCTGTAGTGCAGTGGTGCAGTCACAGCTTACTGCAGCCTAAACATCCTGGGCTCAGGTGATCCTTCTGCTTCAGCTTCCTGAGTAGTTGGGACTACAGGTACATGTCACCATACCTGTCTAATTTTTTGACTGTAGTCACGGAGTCTTGCTGTGTTGCTATGGTGGTCTAGAACTTTTGGGTTTAAACAATCCTCTCACCTTGGCCTCCCAACAGTGTGGGATTATAGTCATGTAAAACTGAAACTCTGTGCCCATGAAGTAACAACTCATTACTCCATTCACCGTCACCCCTGGTAACTACCCTTCTATTTTGTGTATATGTACAAAGGGGACCCAGACAAAAAAAGGAATTTACTTGTAAAAATTGTGTATTAGCCATGCATGGTGGCTCAGCCTATAATCCCAGCACTTTGGGAGGCTGAGGCGAGTGGATTGCCTGAGCTCCTGGGTTCGAGACCAGCCCAGGCTACTTGGTGAGACCACGTTTCTACAATAAATAAAAAATCAGCTGGTTGTCGTAGAGCGCACGTGTAGTTCCGGCTGCTTGGAAGGCTGAGGCAGAAGGATCGTCTAACCCAGCAGGTTGACGCTGGGGTGGCAATGAGTATGCTACTGCACTTCAGCCTGGGTAACAGTGAGACTCCAACTCAACAAAAAAAATTGTGTATTTATTCTTACATGTTTAAACTTCAGTCACCTTCAAAGTACTCTTTGATGCAATGCACGTAATGAGATGCTTTTTCCCCTGCTCTAAAGAGTTGTTTTTTTTTTTTTTAGTTGGAGTCTCACTTTGTTGCCCAGGCTGGAATGCAGTGGCACACTCGTGGCCACCACACCCTTGACCTGCTGGGCTTAGGTGATTCTTCCGCCACAGCCTTCCAAGTAGGTGAAACTACAGGTGCGTGCTACCACACCTGGCTAATTTTTTGATTTATTGTAGAGACGAGGTCTCACCATATTGCCCAGGTTGGTCTTGAACACTCGGGCTCAGGCATTCCTCTCGCCTTGGCCTCCCAAAGTGCTGGGATTACAGGGTTGAGCCACCATACCCGGCCAGTAATTATATTTTTAATTGAGGAACTGCCATACTATTTTCCATTATTGTGGCACCATTTTACATTACCACCAACAGGGCACAAGAGTTTCAGTGTCTTCACATCTGTGACAACACATATAATTTTCTCTTTTTTGATAGTAGCCATCCTGATACAATTGATTTTTGTTTTTGAGTTGGAGTCTCACTCCATTGCCCAGGCTAGAGTACAGTGGCACACTCACAGCCACCCCAGCATTGACCTGCTGGCCTCCAGTGATCCTTCCACCTCAGTATTCCAAATAGCTGGAACTATAGGCATGTGCTACCATACCCGGCTAATGTTTTTTTTAAAAAATTTTTTGTAGAGACGAGGCCTTGCCAAATTGCCTGGGCTGGTCTCAAATCCGTGGGCTCAGACAATCCACTCGCCTCGGTCTCCCAGGCTGAACCACTGAGCTTGACCCAATTGATTTTATGTGCATGATTTAGGTATGTTCTTTGAAAGTCTTTATCCTAATTTTTTGACCAGTTTTTGACCCTCAGGTTTATTATGTAAAAGAGACATCCTGTAGTTTTTCTTCATGGTCAGTCTAATTTTTGACAGTCAGAATTTTGCATCTGAGATTCTAACAAATATGCATGTAAGTTGTGTAAATCACTTAACTCTGGGTCCTATGTACCCAAGATCTAAATTCTATGAACATTTTCTGGTTTATATAGGTTTAGGCAAATCTTTAGTTGTATCTTTTAATTCAGCTTATTTCCAAGGTTTACATTCTACAGTTGCTTGCATACTTATGAGAAGGATAGAGCTTTTGAGGTAAATATCATTTGCTGTATTAGGGGAGTTATTTGAAAAAATATAAGGGGTCTCGACAAAATAAAAAGGAAGGAGGAGGTATGAAAACATAGAGATCAGAAAAATAAGGGAGAAGAGGGAACGCTGGATATAGGAAGGCAACTGGTGGTCAATGTCAGAAAGGAGTTATTATGAAAAGGAGTTCAGTTTTTGGACAAGTTTTTAGAATTGCTCACTAGTTTTGGCCAAATAATCTTTTAGTGAAGAAATTTTTGAATCACAATGGCTGAGAAACCACATACAAAAATTTCATACCAATAAAACAAATTTCAATTTGACTTAAATTTTATTTCCTGCCTGAACACAGTGGCTCATGCCTTTAATCCCAGCACTTTGGGAGATTGAGACAGGAGGATTGCTGACTCAGGAATTTGAGACCAGCCTATAAAACATAGCTCTTACAAAAAAAAAAAAAAAAAAAAAGAATACAAAGAAAATAAATGGTAGTGGCACACACCTGTAGTTCCAGCATCACCTTGACCCATAAGGTTGAGGCTTCAGTGAGCCTTGACCATTCCACTGCCCTCCAGTCTGGGTGACAGAGACCCTGACAAATAAAAGAAAGAAATTGTGTTTCCTGTCTTTTCTAAGGTACCTCTTACAATGAATAATTTCACATCAAATGTTCTCCAGTGGTCAGTGAAACCCCAAATTATCCTTGGTGAAGTTTTGTTGTTTAAAAAAATAGGCACAAAAATAGGATTATTATGAGAGTACAATTAAGATACAAGAGTTTTTACTGAAAAAGACGACTTGGACTTACAAGACAGCATGAGAACTGTCAATAGCCAGTAGCAATGTAATGCTTTTATACCTCCGGCCTTGGACTTTCACCTGGATGGATAGCTACATCCAAATGCAGACCTCACAACTGCACTTCTTCAGCAGGCAAATAATGAGAAAGATAGATAGAGATAGAGATAAAAAATAGAGATGTAGTGATAGACATAGAGTTAGAGAGAGAGAGAAAGACAGTGAGAGAGAGACAGAAAGAGTGAGCATACTTACTGGATCAAAGTTCATTTTTCAGGGCAAACTATCAAGATGGAAGGAGAACCTTCTATAGTTTTGTTGGTGACCTAGAACAAAATTTGTTCAAATAGATGTTGGATTATTGAGAGTCACACACCTGTGCCACTGGGAAATCAGGCCTCTATGGCCCATGTCTGTTTCTACCATATGGTTTTCCTTTTTATGACAAACAGTACTCGAAGACAGCACAGCACAAAACAGTAACACAAAATACAGCAAAAAAGGATAAAAAAGGTGGCCTCATTCAACTAAAAATGCCAAACAAATAAGAGTCAATAACAAAATTCCATGGCCGGGCGTGGTGACTCATGCCTGTAATCCCAGCATTTTGGGAGGCAGAGGAGAGAGGACTGCCTGAGCCCAGAGGTTCGAGACCAGCCTGGGCAACTTGGTAAGACTTTGTCTCTAGAATAAATTTTTTTAAAAATTAGCCAGGCCCTGAGTCTCGCTTTCCAGGAGACGTAGTGTGGAGCGACCCAGCCAGCAAGCGAGATGCCAGTGGCCGTGGGCCCCTACAGACAGTCCCAGTCTAGCTGCTTCAACTGCGTGAAGATGGGCTTTGTGATGGGTTGCGCCGTGGGCATGGCGGCCGGGGCACTCTTCGGCACCTTTTCCTGTCTCAGGATCGGAATGCGGGGTCAGGAGCTGATGGGCGGCATTGGGAAAACCGTGATGCAGAGTGGTGGCACCTTTGGCACATTCATGGCAATTGGGATGGGCATCTGATGCTAACCATGTTTGCCTACTATATCTACACCTTCCCATCAGCCCCAGCCCATGTACTATAATAAAACAAAGTCTTTAAGTAGAAAAAAAAAATTAGCCAGGTGTGGTGGTGGTGTATGCCTGTAGTTCCAGCTACTTGAAAGGCTGAGGCAGAAGGATTACCTGAGCCCAGCAGGTTGAGGTTGTGGTGGCTGTGAGCATGCCACTGCACTCCAGCCTGGGTGACACAGTGAGACTACGATTCCAAAAAAAGAGAAAACCCATTCGAGACCAACCTAGGCAATATGGTAAGATCTTATCTCTACAATAAATAAAAATTAGCTGGGCGTGGTGGCACATGCCTGTAGTTCCAGATACCTAGAAGGCTGAGGTGGAAGGATTGTTTGAGCCTAGCAGGTCGAGGCTGTGGTGGCTGTGAGCATGCCACTGCACTCCAGCCTGGGCAACAGCGTGAGACTCCAACTCAGAAAAACAAAACAAAACAAAAACTTCATTAATGAAAAATATGCTCAATAGTAGCTACATTGAATTTTAGACATAGAAAACTGTAAATAAGTGAGGATTTCAATAAAAACAAGCAAGCCTCTTCTGAACTTGCTGTAGTAAGGGAGTCATCCACCATCATTGTATTTGACAAAGACTCAAAGGAGAGTAGAGTAGTGAAAACACCTTATAGTGGAATAAAGGGAAGATTTCAGAACAACCCTGATTGGAGGCTACAGGCATGGGGAAGCAGTGTGGAAACTAAATAGAAGTGAAGAACATTTTGTTTGATTGATTAAGGGCATGTATTTGGCTTCCTCTAGTTAATTATATATGGGAAGTGTGGGCAAAAATTAGGGAAGCTTCCAGCAATTAATAAAGTCCTGACCATTTTGGACCGATTGTTAAGTTATTGTTTGACTTCCTGTGTGGTTACTAGACATAATAATCCTACTCTTGTACTGGTTAGTGTAGACAGTGAATTTGCTTCCTGAGCTGGTTGGTACAGTAGTAGGTTGGAGTTCTGTTTTGTATCTTTTTTTGGCCACTGGCAATTTCTACAGTCTCTAGTCCAAACAAGAAATACACCTACAATATTTGGATTTCTTGTCTTCTTAACTTGTCATTCTCTCCTTCCTTCCTGCCCATTTCAGTCCCAGATCTTCAGCTGGGAGGCATTTTTGTTAGCTTTTTAAGGATGTCCCCAAATATCAAAATCTAATGGTCTAATTCTCAGAATTTCTCCCTTTGATGAGTTGCTAGTTTTATTTCTGAACATGAACTTACCAAAACATTTCCCAGAAATTCCCTAGGTTCAGACATAGATCTCCATGCTTCCCATTCCATAGCAGCAACTCAACTTTTCCTTGATGTCCCCTTGGTAACAGAGAAAACTCATCAGAAGCAGTAGAGAAAACTCATTAGAAGCAGTAGAGCAATTTTTTTTTTCTTAAGTGGCACAAGTGTCCTCAGATGAACAAGTAGCTGTATCACCCTTCAGTCCAATGTAAATAATTTTTCTGGAGGAATCTTTTCTCCCTTGGAACAAAGAGCCCACAGGCTGCAGAACTTACAGTTAAAAAGAAAGGTAGCAGAAATTATTGGGATGAGTTATGTTCAAAAATGAGGATAAATAAAATTGCAAAATTTTGTAAATGATGTTTGACCCAGTTACATTTGAATTATTTCTAATTCCTTATGTATATGCTTGATGAGATAAAAGATAAATATTGTATGGAACATACTTATAATGAAATTATTTGTTACTTATCTGGAATAAATTCTAAATGACATATGTCTTTCTTTAATATAGTTCCCTGATAGCTTTCCACTCCTTAACACTTCCTTGTGTTACTAAATTTATTTACAGAATTCCTTGAAGTTAGTCTAAAATTTCATTTACAGTGCAACAAAATTTGGGCAGTAGTCATATCCAACTTGTTTCATTCCTTTATCTATTGAACATTTATTAATGAGAAACACTCAACAGTAGCATTTTAAGCCTGAAGAATAATAATAGTGTAGGACATGTAACAAACTCTGTTATTATTATTTTACCTTCATCTGAATTTCTCTTAATAAAGTTGTTTTTTCTCTTGGTTGTGGTTGAGGAAATCATGCATCTCATGGTTAACTATGATTGCCCACCATTTTCTACAGTGTTTGGATAATCACATACGGTCAAATATCTCCAGAGGGAATTTTCGTTATTTAATAAATTCCCACTCTTCAGCAAGTTACCATAAATTGTAGGCTTCCATTTTGACATTTTTGCATTCAATATACACAAAATACAGATGACAATAGCAACTTCCACAAAAATTGAAAACATTGCATTTTACAATGCCATATCTGGGTCGGTTAGTCTACCATTTCACGTTGAAATTCATGACTAATCATAAACAGAAACTGAACCATTGAAAGACTGCAAATTTTTAGATTAGTACATTAAGTTTAATATGCGAAGCCCCCCCACCCCCATCAAGTTTCTGTTTGCCCGCAAGGCAGATCTGTGGTTGTCTGGCAGTCTCCTCAAACGGAGCCAGGGTTGCTCTTGGGGAATTTGCTGTGCTTCATAGGGTGTGAAATAGTAAAAACCTAAGATTCTTTTGTGTCCTCGACTGTCGTCCAAGAAAATCTGGGGACGCCGCCCCC
>NW_007259992.1:7047-62279 GCF_000164805.1 Carlito syrichta | reverse complement strand
GGATGGCCCGGGCGGGAGGGGCCCTGCTCGGGTCGCTGTGGGCCCGGCCCGGTGTCCAGAAGAGACGCGCGGTCTCGTGTGGGGGGAGGATCCCGGCTCAGCCGAGTGGTGCGGTGTGGGGAGGGTTCGCGTTTGGCCCCGGCGCGTTCAAAGGCTGGTGGGCGCCGCTGAGGGGCCGGCTGGGGCACGCCCTGGCTGTATTGTCGGCGAAGACGGGAGAGGGCTTGGTGGATTCTTGCCGGGAATGGCAACCTGAGCATCCGGTAGCCGCGGGAAGTTTTCAAGGGAGAGTGAATGAGAAACTTAAAGTTGGAAAAAGCAGTGTGGGAGATGGACACAGGGGCGTCGGTGAGGAGGCCAGTGCAGTAGACTCAGGCGAATTGTGGTAGGACTTGGACCAGACCGTGGACAGTAGAGGGAGATGCGATGAGATTCTTTACAGATCTGAAAGATGGGGCGGTAGGTTTTCCTGGTGCATCATGTGTCAGCAAAAGCAAGGAGTGAAAAACCATCTCAAGTGTTCGTGGGTTTTTGGTTTTCGTTTTTGTCTGAACGCTCGAAAGAATGGAGTTGAGGAAGTCAGCATAAAGAACAGGTTTCAGGGAGAATTTCGCGGGTTGGACTTTGGACGTGACCGTTCTCCAATATTCAAATATTCAAGGTGGATATTTCACATGAGTAAGCGGACATAAGGGTGTGGAGTGTGAGGAAGGGGGCGGAATGGAGAAAGGAGGGTGTGGACCGAATGAAGGCATGGTCTGAGGGTCAGATTGAGTAGAGAAGTTTTTTTTTTAGTAAACTTAAGGAGTACAAGTGCAGTTTTGTTACATGGTTATATTGTCTCGTAGTAAAGTCTGGGCTTTTTGTGTACCCATTACCCAAATAATGTACCCATTAAGTAATGTACATTGTACCCATTAAGTGATTTTTTCATCGCTCGTCACCCTCTCACCCTTTTGAGGCTCCAGAGTCTATCGGTCCATGTTCTTTATCAACGTGTACAAATTATTTAGCTCCCACTTGTGAGAACATGTGTTATTTGACTTTTTGTTTCTGAGTTGTTTTACTTTATTAATGGCTTCCAGTTCCGTCCCAGTTGCTGCAAAAGACATAATCTCATTTTTTTTTTGAGTTCGAGTCTCACTCTGTCACCCAGACTGGAGTGCAGTGACCGCTCCCGGCCACCGCAACCTCCACCTGCTGGGCTCCGGCGATCCTTCCGCCTCAGCCTTCCAAGTAGCCGGAATTACAGGCATGCGCTACCACGCCCGGCTAGTTTTTGATTTATTGTTGAGATGAGGTCTCGCCAAGTTGCCCAGGCGAGTCTCGAACCCGCGGCTCAGGCAATCCACTCACCTCAGCCTCCCAAAGTGCTGGGATTACAGGCTGAGCCACCGAGCCCGGCTCTCATTCTTTTTTTTATGGCTACATAATATTACATTGTGTGTATATGCCACTTTTTTTAATCCAGTTATTTGTTGAGGGGCACTTAACGTTGATTTCCCATCTTTGCTATTGTGAATAGTGCTGTGATAAAAATACAAGTGCATGTATATAGTAATTTTTCCTTTGGATAGATGCTCAGTAATGGAATTGCTCGATAGAATAGTAGTTCTATTTTTAGTTCTTTGAGAAATCTCCAGACTTTTTTCCATTGAAGTTGGTGGGAATAATTTACATTCCCACCAACGGTGTATGAGTATTCTCTTTTCACTGCATCCTCAACAACAAGTGTTATTTTTTATTTTTTATTTTTTTTGACTTTTTAACAATAGCTATTCTGACTAGTATAACATGATAACATGGTATCTTGTTGTAGTTTTAATTTACATTTCTCTGATGATTAGTGATGTTGATCATTTTTTCATATACCTGTTGACCATTTGTGTCTTCTTTTAAAAAAATGTCTGTTCATGTATTTTGCCTACTTTTTTTTTTTTTTTTTTTTTGAGTTGGAGTCTCTGTCGCCCAGACTGGAGTGCAGGGGCCACTCCCGGCCACCGCAGCCTCGACCTGCTGGGCTCCGGCGATCCTTCCGTCTCAGCCTTCCAAGTAGCTGGAACTACAGGCGCGTGCTACCACGCCTGACTAATTTTTTTGTTTATTGTAGAGATGAGGTCTCCCCACGTTGCCCAGGCGGGTCTCGAACCCGCGGGCTCAGGCAATCCACTCACCTCAGCCTCCCAAAGGCACAGGATTATAGGCTGAGCCACCGAGCCCGGCTTGCCCACTTTTTAATGGGATTTATTTTGGGGGGATGGTTTGGAGTCTCACTCTGTCGCCCTGGCTGGGGTGCAGTGGCATGGCATACTCAAGGCTACCGCAGCCTTGACCTACTGGGCTCAGGTAATCCTTCCTCCTCAGCCTTCCAAGTAGCTGGAACTACAGGCATGCACTACCATGCCTGGCTAATTTTTTGATTTATTGTAGAGATGGAGTCTCATCAAGTTGCCTAGGCTGTTCTTGAACCCATGAACTTAGGCAGTCCTCTCACCTTGGCCTCCCAAAGTGCTGGGATTATAGGCATGAGCCACCATGCCTGACTGGGATTTTTTTTGTTGTTGTTGACTTCTTTGTATTCCTTGTAAATTCTGGGTATTAGTCCCTTGTCAGATGAATAGTTTGGAAAGTCTTTCTCCCATTTTGCAGGTTGTACACGTGATTAATTTTATTTTTGCTATGCAGAAACTAGTTAAGTCCCATGCCTATTTTTGGTTTTTGGGTAGCTGGGGGATTTGAGTCGGAGTCTCACTCTGTGGCTCAGACTGGAGTCCAGTGACATGCTTACGGCCACCACAGCCTCAACCTGCTGGGCTCAGACAATCCTTCTGCCTCAGCCTTCCAAGTAGCTGGAACCACAGACATGCACCACCATGCCTGGCTAATTTTTCTTGATTTATTATAGAGATGAGGTCTCACCAAGTTGCCCAGGCTGGTCTCAAACCCCTGGGCTCAGGCAGTCCTCTCGCCTCTACCTCCCAAAGTGTTAGAATTACAGGCGTGAACCACCACACTCAGCTTCTGTTTGTTTTTGTTGCTTGTGCTTTTGAGGTTTTAGTCATGAGTTTTTCATCTAGACCAATATCCTATAGAGTTTTCCCTGGTTTTGTTTTGTTTTTTTTTTCCTAAACTTTTAATAATTTCTGGTCTTACATTTAAATCTTTAGTGCATTTTGAGTTGATTTTTATATATGGTGAGAAATATGGGTCCAGTTACACTCTTCTGCATATGGCTGTCCAAGTTTCCCAGCATCGTTTATTGAAAAGGATGTCTTTTTCCCAGTGTATGTTTTTGTTGCCTTTGCAAAAATAAGTTGGTCGTAGGTATGTGACTTTATTTCTGGGTTCCTTATTCTGTTCCACTGGTCTGTATGTCTGCTTTTATACCAGTACCATGGTGTTTTGGTTACTATAGCTTTGTAGTGGAATTTGAAGTCAGGTGGACTTTTAATCTGAGGGAAATCTTAAGGTAGCTATTTCAGATGGGCTCTTGTGAGGGAGCAAAGGGCTGAGACTTGGGGACAGACCATTGGTATCTACAGACATGAGTCTCTTCATAAAGGCACAGACTTGGCATGGGAGGGGTTCTGGACTATGTCTGCCAGAAGGGAGGTCTGGATAAGCTAAAGAGGTAGCCTGGTTTAGAAATTGAGATGTGAGTGGTTTAGATTCTCTACCTGCAGGCTTGGCTGACCCTCAGGGCTACTTTCTGTGGAAGAAGAGAAATGTCATCCAGGCTAGTGGAGCAGCTGGGTTCTAGACCGGGGTGCTGTTTTTCCCCCTTTCTCCACTTGTCAGGGAAAGAGGGATGATAATACTACAACTCCTGTCAAGGTCTCTCAGCAAATTCCCTTTAGAGCATTATAGAATAGGCAAGCCTGGTTACAGGAAAAACCAGTAGCTTATTTGCCTATTAATTCCCTTCCTGTAACTCATTAAGTTAGTAATACATGAAATACTTATTGATTTAAACCCTAATTAAGAAATATCTTTCTAGATATGTACAAATAGGCAGTTTGTGGTGAAATACTTAGTAAGTTGAATATCTAGAAGTGTTTCATAATTGGATTGATGTCAATTTGCCTCTAAGTGTTTGCTTGCCATGGAAAAGTTTGACATCATATCTTCTAAAATGTTAAATAGCTGAAAATATACATGAAAATTTCAAAACCCTACTATCTCACTTGCACTGAAAACATTTATAAAACCATTAGTTCTTGGACAATATTATCTGATATGTAACATGTGCTACTAATGTTTGATAACAATATGAGCCCTGTGAAGTAAGAACCATTCTTACCCCTACTTGTAGTTGGGGCACTGAGACTCAGGTAGATTATATTCTTTTCCAGAGTCACAAAGCTTCTAAGGGGCAGCACTGAGGTCTGAGCAGCTGAGTTTATACAATCAAGATGAGATCAGTTTGTTCCAGGGCAAGGCAGAAGAGGTGGTGGTCCCTCTCAGCTTTTAGAACTCTTCCATGGTTGCCCATATATTATGGCCTTCTTCTTTCCTCAGGTCCCCCTGACAATGGCAGATATGGACCCTGCACAGGTAAGAAGACTTTCCTGTCTTTCACCCAACTGCTATCTCCCTGATGGTTTTGGCACCTTCATATAAGGAAAGGAGATGGCCTGAGAGTCTTTTCTATTCTTCTTTTTCTTTTTTATTTCTGAAAATGGCATGACTCCAGAATCCTTATGTCCTAAATTGGGTGCTGGGGTATAAAGACTGGTGCCCTTTTTTGGCAGTTGGTGTAGTAAGATGTGTCAAGACATCATGGATATAGGATTCAAAATGTTTCAATGCTTAGATGTAAGACTGAGCTGGGATTTTCAGGGAACTGCAAGTCTCTGTCATATCTTATAGGAATGGGGAGCAGAGTGGGAGGAAGCTAGAGGCAAACAGATGTCAGGCCCGGAATGAAAGACTAGGTCCTAGGTCTCTAAACTGAGGGTGGTGGGAGCTAGGGAAGATTTGAGACAGAAGAAGGCAGTGATAGGACCTCCGTTTAAGATACTTCTCTTGCCTCAGAGTGAAGGGCAGATTTTGGAGGTGAGGGTGAATGCAGGGAGATTTGGGAGGATTATTTTGCAATAGTCCAGGTGGATATGGGTGGTATCTGGACAAGAGTGATGGTGGTGGAGGTGAGAGGAGTGGGTGACTTCAGGATATATTTTGAACTAACACTGTACACATTTTATGATATAGAAAGTGAGGGACTTGAGAAGTTAGGAGGGAAAGAGAATCAATAGAAGCCCCATAGTTTTTGGTTTTGATTGGAAAGATAAACCCCCCATCAGCTAAGTCAGCAGTATGATAAATCTTCAGCAAGAGTAGGAAGCATCAGTGTTAGTCCATGTCTTGAATGTTCTAGATACTTCTTGTGGAAGAGTTCAGGTTGTAGACATCTGCAACTTGGTGGCTGTTGTGTGGACCGGAGAGAAGCTGTGGATTAAATTTAGGAAGTGGCGTTTCTGGGTTAAGATGGTAGTGAGGGGTCTGAGAACTGGGTCTCTCTACTGGGTACCTGGATGGTGGTAGAGGAGTCACTAGACAGATGAGTGAGCAGAGTGTTTGTGGGGATGGAGTATGTGTGAGATGGTGGGGTGTAGGTGTGAGAAAGGCTGAGATGAGAGTGAACATGAAAGGAATGCCGAGGGAGGAAATCTGGTCAGTTAGAAGAGTTGCTAAGCCTCAGTGGGTTGGGGTGAGGTGAAGATGGAGGTAGAGGTCAGTACAAGTGGACTTTGGATGATGCTTTTGTGGAGAGCAATTGTCTTGACTGCTTATGGGACAGGAAGTAGATTGCAGAAGGAGGAGGTTGGCAAGAGTATGGTGAGGTCCTCACATGGTGTGAGTGACTGACCGTGAAGTGAGAAACAGAGCCAGTGAGGATACCTTCAGAGCAGGGCTTTGTGCTGCCCCTGACATTAGGGGACTTGGTGTTTTGTGATAGGACTGAGACTGAGTTGGATGCTGGGTGTGTCTGCCATGTTCCACTTGGTTTTCATGTGCCGAGAGACCTATGAGAGGTGAAGATAATGCTTATGGTGTGGGCTGGGAGGTGTTGGTAGAGTTGCAGTAGTGAAGGTCCTGGATATGTGATTGAAGTGCTTTCCTGTGAGTGATGTGCAAGCAGGAGGAGTGAATGGATGGCCCCAGGTCCTGGTACTGGGAGCTTAAGGGAGAAGGATAGTCTGAGTTTGGTTGGCTGGGAAGCTCAGTCTGGGGGACCCCAAAGAAAATATCTGGCAAGGGAGAATTACAGCCCTTCATGGCAGGCCCACATCCTAGAGAATGTTTTTTCCCCCTACCCCATCCCCATCTGTTTTCTGTGTTCTGGACACAGTTGTCACTGGAAATGTGGAAGGAAAAGGTACTTGCGTCACTAGGTGTGGAGGAGATTGAGCTGGAAATTGAGGTGTTGGAAGATGGACTATGATCCTGGAGAGAGTGTAGCAGTGATTGTACCCATGGAGTTTTAACTTGTGGATATCAGTGGTGATCGGGACAAACCAGTAACACTGACAGAAGATATTTATTACATTTCTGCAAGGAGATTGTGTACCACATAATGGAGGACCACATAGCAAAGCATCAGATTTGATTAGGAGGCAGAAAATAGGAGTGAGGAGAAAGCTTAGTCCACAGCTTCTGTGGTTCCTGAGAGAAAGGCAAGGCAGAACAAGGTGGGCGGTTAGGTTTGATTGGGTTGATTTAGGACAAGGGAAATATTGGCTTGGTGTGTGCAAGTTAGTTCAAGAGGTAGTTCAGAATATGGACTCAGGGTAGATGGAAACACATTTGGCTGTTAGTTTGGCCTTGTATTTGATGAGTGCCAAGTACATCATTAGAAAATCTAACTAACCACGGTTTGAAAAGAAGCTGCTCATATACTCAACTGTCCCAATTTTGGCAGGACCGCGTGGTCTTTGAGGACGTGGCCATTTATTTCTCCCAGGAGGAGTGGGGTCACCTTGATGAGGCTCAGAGATTGCTCTACCACGACGTGATGCTGGAGAATTTGGCACTTTTGTCCTCACTAGGTAAGGCCCTCACACCCTTCTGGGTGTCCTGGGTTGGGCTGTGTTTTTCCCTTTTTATTCAAGAGCAGCACTTCCTTTTCCACATTGAGACCATGGGTGCTCCTTTCTCCCCTGGTTTCTTGGCATATGTGCAGTGGGAGCCAGGGCTGGGTGCTCTCTAACCCCTTTTTCCTAGCAGCCCCATCCTTTGCTGCTGTGAAGCTCACAGGAAAGGGCCCAGAAGTCAGAAATCTTGAAGTTGGTATAGAGATTTTACCTGCCTGTCTGTCCCTGGTCAAGTGACTCTGTCCAAATGCATGTAGCCTCTGTTCTCTAGGTTTTTGTCCTTCTGCTGATATTTCTTGGTGTTTTTCTGTGCCTGGAATATAAGATACTGACCTGGTTGCTAATTTTGGGGACCACTAGATTAAGAGTCTGCAGTACTCTTTTGTGAAGTTCTAGTGACTATTGTGCGTGGAATGTCATGGAGTGGGTCTCTCTGGGTATGTGCTGTCCACTCCATTTCTCTGTCTTTCCCCTAAAACTGGCCCCTTCCAGGTCTCACACATTGTCATCTCGAGCAATGGGGAAGGCCCTGGGCACCTGGCAGGGTGGATGATAGTCTGGTAATGGTAACAGAGACTCAAAAGGATGTGGCCCTGGTGCCTGGGATTTGGGAAAAGGTGTGGTATCACGTTTGCATACAAATCACACTGAAAACTTGTCCTAGGCTCACCTTTGTTTGATAACAGGGCCAGTGGTCACACCTCATCTCTACCTTTTCTTTTCCATTATCATTTTTGGTATGATTTCTGGCCTCTGCATCGCCCCTTCTTCAGATCTACTTTTGTGTCCACCTTTTACCCATTTCTTTCCACTGCTCCCTTTGCAGTGTGTCCTCAGTCATATGACCTGTAATTAAGGTTTTGTGAGTTCTATACATATTCCTCAGTAGTCCTTCAACACCAGCTTCTCTGTCACAATCTGATCTCTTTGGGTCTGGATGTACCTTATACACACTGCACCACTAGCCATGGCCTGTTGAAAACCATTTGCAGAAGAGTGAGTTGGAGTCCCTGCCTTTCCTCCCTGCACTGTACCCCATCCTTGTGTCCTCATCCATCATCAGGGCTCTCCCATTATGGGTGCCTGCAAGGTCCAGCTCTGCACAACAGGCCTTCTTCTTCTCACTGGCTTAATATTCATACCTGTCACCAATTCCATGGCCTTGTTTGTTGGTGTGACTAAGAGACATTGTGAACGGGCTGCCTCTTCTTACCAGAGTCAACATGTACTTCACCAGTATTTCTGTTCTTGCAGGTTGTTGGCATGGAGCTGAGAATGAGGAGCCACTTTCAGATCAAGGTGTTTCTGTAGCAGCATCAGAGGTCATGAGTCCAGTACCCTATCTATCCACTCAGAAGGTCCAGCCTAGTGAGACATGTGACCCACTTTTGAAAGACATTCTGTGCTTGATTGAGCGCAATGGAACCTATCCTGAACAAAAGATATATATTTGTGAGGCAGAGCTTTTTCAACACCGAAAGCAGCAAATTGGAGCGAATCTTTCCAGAGAAGGCAATTGGATACCTTCGTTTGGAAAGAACCATGGAGTCAGTGTGGCAGAGAGGACCTTCACATACAGTAAGGGTTGGAAGGATTTGCCAGCCATCTCAGGTCTTCTCCAGCACCAGGTCCCTCAAAGTGAGTGGAAGC
Organism: Carlito syrichta; assembly: GCF_000164805.1. Lineage (NCBI taxonomy): Eukaryota > Metazoa > Chordata > Mammalia > Primates > Tarsiidae > Carlito > Carlito syrichta. The sequence goes on along the minus strand of NW_007259992.1, from coordinate 53,535 downwards.
CACACAGGGACACAGAGGATAGTCAAGTCTTTCAAACTGGACAAAATGATTACAAATGCAGTGAATGTGGGAAAGCATTCACTTGCAAATATTCACTTGTTGAGCACCAGAAAATCCACACAGGAGAAAGGTCTTATGAATGTAACAAATGTGGGAAATTCTTTAGATACAGTGCTAACTTCTTGAAACATCAGACAGTTCATAGCAGTGAAAGGACTTATGAGTGCAGAGAATGTGGAAAATCCTTTATGTACAACTATAGACTCCTGAGACATAAGAGAGTTCACACTGGAGAAAGGCCTTATGAGTGCAACATTTGTGGGAAGTTCTTTAGGTACAGCTCTACATTTGTTAGACATCAGAGAATTCACACTGGAGAAAGGCCCTATGAGTGCAGGGAATGTGGGAAATTCTTTATGGACAGCTCCACACTCATTAAACATCAGAGAGTTCATACTGGAGAAAGACCTTACAAGTGCAGTGATTGTGGGAAATTCTTTAGATATATCTCTACACTCATTCGACATCAGAGAATTCACACTGGAGAGAGGCCTTATGAATGCAGTGTGTGTGGAGAATTCTTTAGGTACAACTCCAGCCTCGTTAAACACTGGAGAAATCACACAGGAGAAAAGCCTTATAAATGCAGTGAATGTGGGAAATCCTTTAGGTACCACTGCAGACTCATTAGACATCAGAGAGTTCACACTGGAGAAAGGCCTTATGAATGCAGTGAATGTGGGAAATTCTTTCGGTACAATTCCAACCTCATTAAACATTGGAGAAATCACACTGGAGAAAGGCCTTATGAGTGCAGAGAATGTGGAAAAGCCTTTAGCCACAAACATATACTTGTTGAACACCAGAAAATCCACAGCGGAGAAAGGCCTTATGAGTGCAGTGAATGCCAGAAGTCCTTCATTAGAAAGTCTCACCTGGTTCATCACCAGAAAATTCACAATGAAGAGAGGCTTATGTGCTCAATGAATGTGGGGAGTTCTTTAAGCACAACTCCAACTTCATTAAACATCAGAGATTTCACAGTGGAGGAAATTTACCATTGACCGTTTTAATTGGATAGTTCAGTAATGTTATGTTAATTATATGTGTTTCTGCAACTAATTTCCAGAATTCTCTTCCTCTTGCAAAAACAACAAAACACAAAATGCTATGCCCATTAAACAACTCATTACCATTCCCTACTGTCCCTAAAAACTTCACAACTACATGCCTACTTTCTATGTATTTGATATCTATTGGTACCTCATATATGTGGATTCATATAGTATTTATCCTTTTGAGACTGGCTTATTTCACTTGTAAGATCTTTATGGTTCACCTATGTTGTATCATGTGTCAAAATTTCCTTTTTAGGTGAAATAATATTCTGTTGTATGTATACACCGTATTTAGTTATCAGTGGATTCTTAGTTTATTTTCACCTTTTGGCTATTGAAAATAATGCTGCTATGAAGATGAGTATATAGCTATTTGTTTGAGACTTTGCTTTCAATTATTTTGGGGTACATACCCAGAAATAGAGATGCTGCATCATACAGTATTTCTGGTTTTAATATTTTGAGGAACTATTTTCCACCGTACATTCCCACATGAGCTCCAATTTATATACATCTTCACCAACATTGTTCATTTTGTGTTTCTGGTTTATTTTGTATTTTTAGTTTTGAAACAGCAGCTATGCTTTTGGATATGAAGTGGAATCATAGTGTTTTCCATTTTTGTTTTGCTAATTATTAATGATGTTGAGCATCTTTTCATATGTTTGTTAGGCATTTGTATATCTAGAGAAGTATCTTCAAGTCTTTTTCTCCCCATTGTTAATGGGGTTATTTGCTTTTTGTTGTTGAGTTGTAGGACTTCTTTATATATTCTAGGTATTAACCCCTTATGAAATACATGATTTTAAAGTATTATCTCCCAGTCTACAGGTTGCATTTTTACTCTGTTGATTGTGTCCTTTCATGAAATTTTAAATTTTGACATACAGTTGACTCTGCATCTGTGGATTCAACCAACCATGGACCAAAAATATTCAGAGCATTTGTGGATAGAACCAACCATTTGTACTCCATCTGTACTGAATATGTACATACTTTTTTTGTCATTACCTAAACAATACAGTATAACAGCTATTTACATAGCTTTACATTGTATTGGGTATAACTACGTGGGAAGATGGTTAGGTTGTATTCAAAGACTATGTCTTTTTATATAAAGGACCTCTTGAGCATCAGTTGATTTTCCATAGGGAGTCTTGGAACTAGTTCCCCCACAGATACCAAAGGCTGACTGTAGTCCAGTTTATTTGTTTTTTACTTCTGTTACCTGTACTTCTGATGTGATATCCAAAAAACATTGTCAAATTCAGTGTCAAGCATTTTCCCCATGTTTTATTCTAAAACGAATTTTATATTTGTTGGGCTTCCACTTAGGTCTTTGATCCATTTGGAGTTCATTTTTATATATTGTGTAAGGCAAGAGTCCACTTCATGTGGATATTCGTGTTCCATTATGTGTTTTTCCCCTATCAAGTGGTCTTGGCACCCTTGTTAAAATTATTTGACCATATATGCCAGGATTTATTTTGGGCTCTCTATTCTGTTGATCCATATGACTGTCTATGTGTCAATACCACATGTTTTAGGTGTGTGTGTGTGTGTGTTTGTACTGGGGATGCCAAAAATATATACACATTTTAAGATGTTATCTATGTATTACTTTTAGTTCACTGTAATCAGAAGTATCTGGACACTTGATGGTAGCTACTTTGAGCACCTCTTGTAATTACAGAAGTCAAACATGTATTCATCTTTTGTTATTGGTATATATTGACTATTACAACTTTAATACAATTTTTCCTTTCTTAAAAAAAAAATACACACACACACACACACACACACACACACACACACACACACACACACATTTCATGTATATATGAAATTTAATGCTGGCTTTGCTCAGTTTTGAGGTCCAGACTAGAGGTCAGTCATTGTCTCTTTTGAAGCAGCTGATTATGTCCACATGCCAACCACTTTTCTTATTGGGCTTTCATGTTCCAGACCACTATATTCCAGTCCAGGTTATTCAAATTAGCCAATCCACAGGTAACGGGGGAAGCATAGGTAACCCAACCCACTTGCCTTACATAAGCTACCCCCTGCGGTTTCAGGTTGCTGTTTACTATGTTCCAGATGCAATCATCTGTGGTGCCCTGCTCAAGTTCTCTAATTCTTAGGTGTAGGTAATTCTGCCTTTCATGTATCCAAGTGACTTTAGAGTTGTTTCCTGCTATCAAAAGTACCTAGAAATATTAGGACTGCAGTGAATGTTTTTGGAAAGTCTTTAGCCATTAGCCTAATCTCATCCAGTACCAGCAAACTTACAATGGAGAAAGGTTTTATGAATGAAGGCAGTATGGTCTTTGTTTAACATAATAATTAGGGCAACGCTCTGCAGAGTAGCTTTGTAGTAAGATAGCAGTTGAACCTCATACATCCAAATGTTTGCATTAGAGATACTCTCTGTACTGCCAGGTTTTGTGAACTATGTTGCACCGTTGAACTTGCCTTGAGCCTTTGCCAGAGTTAAGTCACTGCCAGTGCCTGTTACAGAAGTCATCTTTTGCTGGGCAAGGTGGCTCGTGCCTGTAATTCCAGCAATTTGGGAGGTAGAGGAGAGAGGATTGCCTGAACCCCTGGGTTCGAGACCAGCCTGGGCAATATGGTGAGATGTGTCTCTACAATAAATCAAAAATTAGCTGAGCAATCGCATGCCTGTGATTCCAGCTACTTGGAAGGCTGAGGTGGGATTGCCTAAGCCCAGTCATCTCTCTTCTGGCTGAGAGCCAATGTGTATCTAGCACTATAGTCACATTACAATGCACAGGTACAGCAGCATGCTATTCTTGCTCCCTTTATCTGGAGAATGCACCAGTCATTTATATTTGTTAGGGGCCTCATTCCCTCTCCCACAGTTCATTTGAGTGTAGATATCAGCCTTGGACAGAGGACACAGGCTGGCTTTGGCTGTCAGCTTGCAGATATCTTCCTTTGTAGGAACATAATTGGTTATCTTGTGACCCTCAGGATGGAGTTTCTAACCTTCATGTCACCTGCACCGTGAACTCCTCCCTACCCCATTGAAAACACACACACACACATAGGCTTTTGTATAACAGGTCACATTGTTCACTGGAGTCTAGTCATTTTGTGCCATGGGTTTTAAACAGAATTGGTCTCTGTTTAAAAATGAAAAGATAGGCCTGGCTCGGTGGCTCAACCTGTAATCCTGCGGTTTGGGAGGTTGAGGTGAGTGAATTGCCTGAGCCCGCGGGTTTGAGACCCGCCTGGGCAGCTTGGCGAGACCTCATCTCTAAAATAAATAAAATTAGCCAGGCGTGGTAGCACGCGCTGTAGTTCCGGCTACTTGGAAGGCTGAGGCAGAGTGCAGCAAGTCGAGGCTGCAGTGGCCGGGAGCAGCCACTGCACTCCAGTCTGGGCGACAGAGTGAGACTCCAACTCAAACAAACAAAAAAAGTGAAAAGATAAATGGTTTTTTTGGGCTTCTACTTTGCTCCAGAGGGAATAGCAGTTTGACAAAGATCAGCTCTCATGCAGATTTGGGTCAATTTGCATTGTATGAGAAGCCTCTTGGGAAAGTCTGAAGGACTTGTGTGTCAAGTCTCATGCCCTAAATACAGAGTATTTGAGTTTTCCAGTCAGCCTGAGGAGAAAACGATTGCCTTAATCTTTAGGACACTTGGCAAGGGGTGTCCTACGTGGGATTTCCCATATTCCCCTGCAATGTTGAGGAATAGCTGTCTCTTGTGAACTGCCTAGGAGCCATGTGTCCTGCAACCAAAAGACTATGCAGGTATATGTTGTTGGGCCAGGTGAACTCCGTGTATTATAGATAAATAGTAAGTGGAAGAGATGCAGTAGAGTAGATGAGCCTCTAAAGGACCACCTACAAAAGTCCCAATATCTATGGCCATGTGGAATAAAGTATTACAGAAATCACAAGGACCTAAAGACTTGTGTACCTCCTGTAGCCAAGTCACTGTCAGAGCAACTAATTCAAAGATTTTGTGAATTCCTGTACCCTCCCTGGGCTAATACTTTCAAATCATACTTGCACAGACAGAACCTCATGACTCAGAACAGAGAAATTATAGAAATTATAGTCCAAGAATGGTTCTTTAGTCATTATTGACTTTCATGGACATGACTTTCATTTCTTTCCCATTTTTGTGACCATTAAGTCACCTAAGACATGAAGACAGGGTGTTAATGGAGTCAATACGGCTTTTGCTCATCATAAAGATATTTCTAGAGAAACTGTCAGGAATATCTAGTAGTTAATATTTTTATTGCAGTAAAACGTGTAGAACAAAATATAGCATCTTAGGGCTGGGCACGGTACGTCATGCAAATAATTACAGCACTTTGGGAGGGAGAGGAGGGAGGATTGCTTGAATCCAGAGTTCTAAACCAGCTTGAGCTACACAGCAAAACCTCATCTCTTAAAAAAAAAATTAGCCAGGTGTGGAGGTGTGTGTGCCTGTAGTCCATTTATTCAGGAAGCTGAGGTGGAAAGATTGCCTGAACCTAGGAGCTTCAGCCTCCAGTGAGACATGATCATGTCACTGCACTCCAGCCTGGGTGACAGAGTAAGACCCCGACTCAAAATATATATATATATATTTGTTACCATCTTAACCATTATTAACTATTTAGTTCTTTGGTGGTATTACTCAAGATTCTCCAGAGAAACAGAATCAACAGGTTGTATATGTTTATATATAACGAGAAATGTATATCAAAGAATTAGCTGATGTGCTTATGACAGCCTGGAAAGTTCAAAATCAGAGGGTGAATCAGCAGACTGGGGACCCAGAGAAGAGATGCAGTTCAAACCTAAAGGGGGTCATTGGCAGAATTTTTTCTTGCATGAGGAGGTCATTTTTCTCTAATGAGTCCTTAAATAGACTAGATGCAGGCTGTTCACATTATAGATGGTAGCTTGCTTTACTCAAAGTCTACTATCTTTAGTGTTAATCTCAATCTAAAAAGAAAAAAAAATTCCAACACAGAAACTTGTAGAATAATGTTTGATGGTATATTGGTCTTTAATTTAATATACAAAATTAACTGTCGACTGGACACAGTGCCTCATGCCTATAATCTCAGCACTTTGGAAGGTCGAAGTGAGAGGATTGCCTGAGCCCACAGGTTTGAGGCTAGCCTGGGCAACTTGGCGAGTCCTCATCTCTGTACTAAATCAAAACATTAGCTGGGCATGGTAGCATGTGTCTGTAGTTCCAGCTACTTGGAAGGCTGAGGCAGAAGGATAGCCTGAGCCCAGCAGGTCGAGGTTGCGGTGGCCAGGAGCGTGCTACTGCCCTCCAGCCTGGTTGACAGAGTGAGACTCCAACTCAAAAAAACAAACAAAAAAAACCAAAATTAACTGTCACATGTGGCATTAAGTACATTCATGTTGTGCAACCATCACCACCATCCATCTTTAGTACTTTTTCATCTTTCCCAACTGAAAATCTATACCCGTTAAAGACTAATTCCCCACTCCCACTCTCTTGCCCTGAGCCTGGTAACCGCCATTCTACATTTTCTTCCTCTATGAATTTGACTACTCTAGGGACCTGATGTAAAAGGAGTCATACAATGTTTGTCCTTTTGTGACTAGCTTATGTAACTTAGCGTAATGTCTTTTTCTTTCTCTTTTCTTCCCTCCTGCCCTCTCACCTTTTTTCATTCCTCTCTCCTTTTTTCCTTCTTTCCTTTCTTCTCTCTCTGTCTCTCTTTTTTCTAGACAAGATTTCACTCTATCACCCAGGCTGGAGTGAAGAGGCACAATCATAGCTCACTGCAGCCTTGAACTCCTGGGCTCAAGCGATCCTCCCACTTCAGCCACCCACGTACTTGGGACTACAGGCATGTGCTATCATACCCAGCTAGTATAATATTTTTAGAGCATTTTTCACTATAAATGTTAATCTTTGTTTAAATAGTGTATACTTGGGGCAAAACCTCCCAGATTAAAAATATTATTTCTTTATTTATTAAAGATGTTATTTCTTTCTAGACTTGAATCTCTTGTTTATATTCAAAAGTCTTTGCTCCCATTCTTGTTCCTAAGTGATCATTTTTTTCCTATTGTCAAATTGTAGCATTTCTTTTTGTCCTCGATGACTGTGTATATTGTGACTAGTTTTAATGTGACCTCTTATGAGTTATTTTTTCCTAAATAGTTTTCTTTCTATATTTTTTTCTCTAATTTATAGAGTCCATGTTCATACCATTATCTTAAAAAAATTTTTTTTACATTTGCTGCTCCTTCGTGTGAAGTTTGAACTTTTACTTCCATTGTTATTTGAATACATTTTGCTATTCATACCATTATTGTGTTATTTACATATTTTTGTCTTTTATACTTAATAATTTGGGTTTCAATTTTTGTTTCTTGTATTCTTTTTATTGGAAAAGTCAGCCTCATATATGCTGTCTTTTGACCCCACTTGGCCACACAGGAATGGACCTTGAGCCTGGAACACAACCTTATTGAGGCATAAAAAGCCTACATAGCCTGTTCTGGGCTTATCATCCATATGGAAACACCTTTTCTTTCCAGGCTAAGTGAGTGTTTCTGTATTCTGTTTAAGTGTGTCATATAACACCCACTTATCTCTCTGTTCTCTGCAGGGTGGGGGCAATGTTCTTCCTCTGCAACACAAGAGGGTTGTACATAGGCAAATTACCCAGTGTGAGCTGCTGGGGTGTTCTCCCACCCATGAGGGGCCAACATACATCATTGAGGCTAATATTGCTCTCTTTCTCTCTCTCTCTCTCTTTTTTTTTTTTTTTTTGAGTTGGAATCTCACTCTGTCGCCCAGACTGGAGTGCAGTGGCTGCTACCGGCCACCGCAGCCTCGACCTGCTGGGCTCCGGCGATCCTTCCGCCTCAGCCTTCCAAGTAGCCGTAATTATAGGCATGTGCTACCACGCCCGGCTGATTTTTTGATTTATTGTAGAGATGAGGTCTCGCTGCCCAGGCGGGTCTTGAACCCGCGGACTCAGGCAATTCACTCACCTCAGCCTCCCAAAGGCGCGGGATTACAGGCTGAGCCACCAAGTCCGGCTTCTCTCTCTCTTTTTTTGAGTCAGAGGCTCACTCTGTCGCCCAGGCTGGAGAGCAGTGGCACACTCATGGCCACCTCAGTTTTAACCTGCTGGGCTCCAGCAATCCTTTCACCTCAGCCTTCCAAGTAGCTGGAACTACAGGGGTGTGCTACCACGCCTGACTAATTTTTGATTTATTGTAGAGACAAGGTGTATGCCAAGTTGCCCGGGCTGATCTTGAACCCACGGGCTCAGGCAATCCATTCGCCTCAGCCTCCCAAAATGCTGTGATTGCTGGCTGAGCCACCAGGCCCAGCCTGCTCTATCTCTTCTCTGTGTAAGCCATGCATTGCCCTGTCCAGTGCTTGACTGTTTTCTGTATTTCTTGGTTACCAGATACCAGAATACAGTGGGCAGAAGTGTTGAGCATCCTCCCCAAGGACTGATAACTGGTGCACAGTGCCCTGCTTGACTTCTGTTAGTTTTTAAAAAATAATATATATATGCCAATTTTTATTTTATAACTATTTTAAGTGATTCCAAATATATTTTCAAGTAGTTTATATTGTAATATTGGTCTTTTCAGATAAATAAAAATGCTTATCTTAAGGTCAAAATGTTTTAAAGAAGGTCATATCCAGTTATATACTAAGGATGGTATTGAGGCCACACTGTAATTAGTGCTCCTTTAATTGGTTTGAAGTTGCTGAGAATGAACCCCAGAAACTGCAACACTGTTGATGCTGCACTCATTTCCTGTAGCCAGAACTCCCTCTTATTTTTAAAATTTTAATAAGATGCTGCCTTATCAATTCAATATCCCAGAATAACTATCATGAAAATATGAGTTACAGAAGATATAATGAATCATAAGGAAAAGTTTTTTTTTTTTAAAGTGTATGTAGGAATAAACAAAATCCACAAATCTTTTAGCCAAAAAATTGTAAAAATAAAACAACAGAATAAATATAAAAGTAGTTGAATAATGACATAGGATTAAAATTTACATCCAATGCCCCCATTTAAATCAAATCTACTCAAAATATTCCAACCAGCAGTTTGAATGATATCCTAAATGTGTTCCAAAATTAATAGAAAGTCAACATTTCCTTGAGAGCTAAGATAATTTTGAGAGAGAAGTTTAAGAAGTAGTGACTTGCATCTCCAGGTATGAGAAAATACTAGAAATTATAGTGATAGAAAAGTGGGTTGGGCACAGTGGCTCATGCTTGTAAATCTCAGCACATTGAGAGGTGGAGGTGGGAGGATCATTCAGTAGTTCGAGACCCGTCTAGGAAATATAATGAGAGCCTCATCTCTACAAAAAATAAATAAATAGCTATCCAGATATGGTGGCATGCATGTGTGCCCATAGTCCCAGCAAATTAGGAGACTGAGGTGGAAAGAACACTTGAACCCAGGAGGTTGAGGCTGAAGTGAGCTGTGAATGTGCCACTGCACTTCAGCCTGGACCACAAGAGTGACGTTCTCGATTCATAAAAAGAAAATAAAAGCGATGTGAAATTGTCAGAATGAAATGTAATTACTGATATTTTAAAAAATTCTGACAAATATAGTCTGGGAAGATCACAAAAAGAGGATTCTCATGCTTGTATGTCTTATAACACAAACGATCACAAAAGACTGCAAAAAACACAATCTTGCACAAGGGCCAATGCAACTATACACACAAAATACTTCTGCAAGCACATCAGCTCAGCAAATGTCTGTCCCAACTGGTACTGGTGTCACCTTTGTTAATGATCTTTGTTGCCAAAGACACTCACTTTAAAATAATTATGTAATTTTCATGTTTTGTGGTGAGTAGATATATACAAACCTACCCCCCAATACTGAGGGACCTGAGGGGCCTCCTCTCCAGTATCTGTTGTTTTTTGAGTTATTGATGATGGCCATTCTGACTGGAGTTAGGTGGTATCTCAGTGTGTTTTAATTTGCATTTCTTTGATGACTAGTGAGGCTGAGCATTTTTTCATGTATCTGTTGGCTGCACATATGTCATCTTTTGAGAAGTGTCTATTCATGTCTTTTGCCCACTTTGTAATGGGGCAAGATATTAAAACATTCAATGGGGACTAAGGAATGGAAGCCATGTCTGTTTCTTAGGCGGTAATGAGACAAGATGGTGGATCCCTGCCCCATTATTCCCTAGACCTGGGACTTATATACCCATAGAGTAGGGTATATGTGCTACAGAAGTGATGTGTAGGACAATTTCTTAAGGGCAAGATTCATGATAAGTATAATAACATCAAGGTTGGTTTGACCACTTCACCTGGTTTGAGATCAGGTACATTTATTGATGAAGTATGCCCCACCCCAGCCCCGGCAGTTTCTCACTACTGCCAATCCCTTTCTTGTAGCATTATGATCATTGTTCAGGGTTCACTTATGAGTGAGAACATGTGGTACTCTGTTTTCTGTTTCTGTGACAGATAACTGAGTATTATAGACTCTAAATCCATCCAAGTTGCCACAAAGTTCATAATTTTGTCCTTCTTGATGGCTGTGTAATATTCCATCATGTATATGTACCACACTTTTAAAATCCAGTCTACTTTCGATGGGCAGCATGGTTAGTTCCATGTTTTTGTTATTGTGAATAGTGCTGTAATAAACTTGGGTGCACGGGTATCTTTTTAATAGAACGATTTGAGTTCTTCCAGGTATATTATCAGGAGGGGAATTGCTGGGTCGCATGGGAGGTCAATTTTTAGATCTTTTAGAAATTGCCACACTGTTTTCCACAGAGGTTGTACTAGTTTACACTCCCACCAACACTGTAGAAGTGTTCCCTTTCCCTCGCATCCTCTCCAGTATCTGTTGTTTTTTGAGTTATTGATGATGGCCATTCTGACGAGTTAGGTGGTATCTCAGTGTGTTTTAATTTGCATTTCTTTGATGACTAGTGAGGCTGAGCATTTTTTCATGTATCTGTTGGCTGCACATATGTCATCTTTTGAGAAGTGTCTATTCATGTCTTTTGCCCACTTTGTAATGGGGCCGTTTGAGTTCTTTGTAGATCCTAGATGTTAGGTCTTTGTCAGATATACAGTGGGCAAATATTTTTTCCCAGTCTGTGGGCTGTCTCCCCACTCTCTTGATGGTTTGTTTGGCTTTGCAGAAGCTTTTCAGTTTGATAGGGTCCCACTTGACTATCTTATCTCTTATGGCCTGGGCACTTGGGGTTCTGATCAGGAATTGGTTGCCAGGTCCAATTTTCATAATGATGTCTTCTGCATTTTCTAAGGTTCTTATAGTTTGAGGTTTTACATTTAGGTCTTTGATTCATTTAGAGTTGATTTTTGTGTATGGTGATAGGTAGGGGTCTTGTTTTAATCTTCTGCATGTGGTCAGCCAGTTTTCCCAGCACCATTTACTGAACAAGTTCTCCTCTCTCCAGTGGTTGTGGAGTCGTTGAAGATGAGTTAGTTGAGAAATTGAGGTTTTGCTTCTGGAATCTCTATCCTGTTCCATTGGTCCATAGGCCTGTTCTTGTACTGATACCAGGCTATTTTGATTATTGTAGCCTTATAATAAAGTTTAAAGTCTGGAAGTGTGATGCCTCCTGCTTTGTTTCTTTTGCTGAGGATTGTTTCGGCTATTTGTGGTCATTTATGATGCCATATGAATTTCTGAATTGTTGTTTTCAGGTCTGAGAAGAATGATGCTATTAATTTAATGGGTATTGCATTAAATCTGCAGATTGCCTAGGGTAGGATGGACATATTAACAATGCTGATTCTTCGAACCCATGAGCATGGAATATTTTTCCATTTGTTTGTATCATCTTTGACTTATTTGAGCAATGTTTTGTAGTTTTCATTGTAAAGGTCTTTCACTTCTCTGGTTAGGAAGATGCCAAGGAATTTCATTTCATTTCATTTCTTTCTTTTTTTTAGTTATTGTGAATGGGACTGTGCTTTTTATTTGGTTCTCTGACTGTTTGCTCTTGGTGTATAAGAATGGAACTGTCAACCGGGCGTAGTGAGTCATGCCTATAGTCCCAGCACTTTGGAAGGCCAAGGTGAGAGGATTGCCTGTGCCTAGGGGTTCGAGACCAGTCTGGGCAACTTGGCAAGGCCTCATCTCTATAATAAATCAATAAAAATTAGCCAGATGTGATGGCACATGCCTGTAGTTCCAGCTACTTGGAAGGCTGAGGTGGAAGGAGCGCCTGAATCCAGCATGTTGAGGCTGTGGTGTCCGTGAGCATGCCACTGCACTCCAACCTGGGCGACGGAGTGGTGAGACTCCAACTCAAAAAATAAAAGTGCGATCGTCTTTTGCATGTTGATTTTGTTCCCTGAGACTTTGCCAAAGTCCCTTATCAGTGCAAGAAGGTTTTTGACAGATTCTCTTAGATTTTCGCGGTATAGAATCATATCATCAGCAGAGAGGGATATAGCTTGACTTCCTCTTTTCCTATTTGGATACCCCTGTTTTTCTTCTCTTGTTTGATTCCTCAGCTAGGACTTCCAATTCTATGTTGAACAAGAGAGGTGAAAGTGGGCAGCCTTGTCTTTTTTCTGGTTTTCAGAGAAAATGCTTCCAATTTTTGCCCATTTAGCAAGATGTTGGCTGTGGGTTTATTGTAGTTGGCTCCTTCTATTTTGAGGTATGTTCCCTCTATGCCTAGGTGGTCAAGGGTTTTTATCAAGAAGGGGCGCTGGATTTTATGAAAAGCTTCTTCTGTGTCTAATGATGTCATCATGTGATTTCTATTTTTACATCTGTTGATGTATTTATGGTCGTGCAGATGTTGAACCAGTCCTACATTGCAGGGATAAAGGTTTCTGTCTTAATGTCCTCAGTGACCCAGTAGTCATTGAGGAACATGTTATTTAATTTCCATGTATTTGTATAGTTTTCATTTTTCCTTTTGGTATTGATTTCTTGGTTTATTCTGTTGTGAACTGAGAAGATACTTGATATTATTTTCATTTAAAAAAATTTGTTGAGACTTGTTTTATAACCTAACATATGATCCGTCTTGAAAAATGTTCCATGTGCTCATTAAAAGAATGTATATACTTCAGTTTTTTAGTAGAATATTCTGTAAATGTCTACTAAGATTTGGTCTGAGGTCATCTAAGACCAATTTTTGTTGTTGATTTTTTGTCTAGATGATCTGTCTAATGCTATGAATGGGGTGTTGAAGTTCCCCCACTATTATATTGCTGCCCATCTCTCTCTTTAGGTCTAGTAATATTTCTTTTATAAATCTGGGTGTTCCAGTGTTGGATGGATATACATTTAAAATTGTTATGTCTTCTTGCTGAATTGACCCCTTTATCATGATATTATGGCTTTTTTGGTCTTTCTCTTTTAAAAAAATTATTTTTGTCTAGAAGTTTTTTTTGTATCTGATAAAAGTGTAGCTGTTCTTGATTTTGGTTTCCCTTTGTATGGAATATCTTTTACACCTTTACTTTCTTTTTTTTTTTGAGTTGGAGTCTCACTCTGTCGCCCAGACTGGAGTGCAGTGGCCGCTCCTGGCCACCGCAGCCTCGACCTGCTGGGCTCCAGCGATCCTTCCGCCTCAGCCTTCCAAGTAACCGGAATTACAGGCATGCACTACCACGCCCAGCTGATTTTTTTAATTTATTGTAGAGATGAGGTCTCTCTGCCCAGGCGGGTCTCGAACCCACAGAATCAGGCAATCCACTCACCTCAGCCTCCCAAAGGCGCGGGATTACAGGCTGAGCCACCGAGCCCGGCTACACCTTTACTTTCAATCTATATGTGTCTTTACAGTAATTGTGAGTGTCTGGTAAGCTGTGTATTGTTGGATCCATTTAAAATCCATTCAGCCCGTCTACACATTTTAAGATTATTGCTGATTACAAGTTTTGTTCCTGTCATACTGTTTTCCAGTTATTTTATAAATTCTTGACTTAAAAAAATTTTATCTTAATGTTTGCCAGTATGTTTGGTGGAATTCTGTAGTGGTGTCATTTGATTCCTTTGTGTTTCTCCTTGGATGATTGCTTTATCAGTGAATTTTTGCTCTTTTGTTCAGTTTCATGATGGTACATATCATCTGCTTCTTTCCAATTGAAGACTCCCTTGAGCATTTCTTGTAGGGCCAGTCTGGTAGTGACAATTTTTTCCCCCAGCATTTGTTCTGGAAAAGATGATTTGTCCTTCATGTATGAAGGTTAATCTTGCTGGATGTAAAATTATTGGTTGGCTTCTTTTTTCTTTTCTTTCAGCGTTTTGAATATCTCATTTTTCTCTGTTCTGAAAGAAGTTGTTATGATGGGGTTTCCTTTATATGTGCCAAGACACCACACTACCAAGACACAGCTTTTAGAATTTGCTTTTCCCACCAGGCGCAGTGGGTCACGCCTATAATCCCAGCGCTTTGGGAGACTGAGGCGAGAGGAGTGCCTGAGCTCGCGGCTTCGAGATCAGCCTGGGCAACTTGGCGAGACCTCATCTCTACCATAAATCAAGGAAAAAAAAATTAGCGGGACATGGTGGTGTGTGCCTGTAGCTCCAGCTACTTGGAAGGCTGAAGTGGAAGGATCGCCTGAGCCCAGTAGGTTGAGTCTGTGGTGAGCTGTGTTCCTACCACTGTCCTCCAGCCTGGTTGACAGAGGGAGACTCCAACTCAAAAAAATAAAATATAAAATAAAAGTCAGAAACGAGGCACGGAGACGAGTAGGAACTACATTATCCAGAAGACGCCGCGGTGCGCGCGGGAGCAGCGAGTAGCCAATGATAGCCTAGAAAAGAGGCGTTTCCGAACGTTCGCACGTGTGTGGGCGGGACTTCCGGCAGCGTCCTCACGTTGTGCCCTGCGGCTGCGTCTGGAGCCGTTCGCGGTGTTAGCGGTCCGGCCGCGCAGGTTGGGGCCGAGGGGCCAGAGCGGGAAAACACGGGGAGAAGCGACCACCCTACCCAGGACCGAGAGTGTGGCTGGACTGAGCGGCCCCGGCCCGCTCCAGGCCCCCCGCCGCTCTCGGCTCCCCGTCCCTGGCGGGTCGGGGGCGCCGCGCCGATGAGCGCGACTCAGGTGGGTAGGGGGCGCCTGCTCGGGGTACGGCGGGGCCTGGAAGACACGGGTGTCCTCGTGAGGCGTCCCCGCTCAGTCCGTGAGAGGAGCCGTGGGAGAGAGTCCCCGCCAGGGACCTGCACGTGGCTACTGAGTGGGCCGCTCGGTGGGGGTGTGTCCTGGTCTCCAGGGAGCAGGGGGCGAGGTAGGGTCTCGCCTGGCGTGACCGCGGAGGAGCCAGACGCCGTGGAGGTGTGTGCGGGGAGGGTGTTGTTAACTCTGAAGTTAAAAGTGTCGAGTTGGGGAAAAACAGGACGTTGAGCAGAGACGGGCGGACCGGCGAGGAGACCTTTGCAGCAGACCCTGGGCGACCCAAACGGCCGGGGCTGCGCCAGAGGTGGCCAGTAGAGGGGCACTGTGATGAGTTTCTGGGAGATTTCAAAGATGGGGTCGACGGGATTTCCCGCTGCTGTGAGGCAATGGCAAGGAAGGTGGTGAGCGTCGTCCCTTGCTGTTTTGCCTGAAATTCTGAAGTTTAAGGAGTGTGTTTCAGAGAGAATATTACAGGTTGCATTTTGGACATGGTGATTGGGAGATGCCACAAGATGGAGTCATCATGTGGGTAGGTGGACATGAGTTCCAGAGGTCAGGGAAGGTAACTGATATGGAGCTTTCAGCGGGTTAGAAGGTGTGGATTCGAGGAAAAGTCCTGTGGACACATTGAGACTTGACCCTTCTAGAAGGGTGCAAACAAAAGTTGAGGCCTGGATGAGGTAAGGCAATAGCCTAGGGTAAAGACTGAGGTTTGAGGTAGTTTAGATTCTGCACCTACAAACCCTCAGCAGAACCTTAGGTTCACTCTCTGTGCAACAAGGGAAAGGTCTGGCAGTCTAGTGAAGCAACCGGGGCCAGACCTGGGCATGGCTTTCTCGCCTTCTTCACCCCAGTGAAGGGTTCCTAGCAAGCTCCCTTCAGAGCATTGTGTTGCAGGTTGGCCTGGTTGCTGAAGAGACCAGCAACTGATGTCCTGCTTAGTGCCTGCTTCAACTCGTTCACTTACAGATGTGTAAAACACTTAGGTGATTTAGGGCAACCCCTTGGATTCCCTCCCACTCTGGGTGCTTTTCTGACCTCTAAATAAATCCTGCTTTCTTTAAAAAAAGGAAAAAGTGATTTAAACACCAGTGAGTCAATATTTTTCTAAATACAAGGGGGACTCCCCACAAACAGGAATTTTTTACAGGGGGCGGACCTCTGGTAGTACAGGCTTCCCCCCACTAGGTAAGTGTTCTAGGAACCCATTGACGTCAGCATACCAGTAGACGTTGTGAGAGGCTGCATTTGGCTTCAGTGAAGTTTTTTGGAGATTTTTTCAGTATGTTTGCCCATTTCACGATGAGTGATTTACGGACACTCCACCCTACACTGCACTGAGTGCTAAGTGTTCAGCAGTTTTTGACCAAAAGCAACACAACCTCCATGTCCTATTCTCCTTATTTCCCAGATCTCTCTGTGATCAACTTTTTTTTTGTTTTTTTGGATAAAAAAAGCCCTCAAAAGGAAACGTTTTTGCTGATTTGGAAGAGGTGAAGGCAGAAGCACTAGAAGGCATCAAAATTGATCAGTTCTGAAACTGTTTTGAGCAATGGAAAAAGCATCTCAAAAGGTGTATTGCATCAGACAAAGAACACTTTGAAGGCAACTGAAGTTTAAACATGTAAGAATAAATACAAAATTTTTAGTAAATCCAGGTTTTAGGGGGGTCCCCCTCATATATACACATTGGTAGACAATTAGAAGTGAATAAACTCAATAGTTAAATTCACTCAAGCACATAATTGTTGGAAAGGTAATTTAACTCTTTGCTTACATTGGAAAGTTTTATTTATGACATTTCTTTAACACCTTAGGAAGTGGGAAAAATACACACATTTTCAAAACCCTTCTTTAATTGTGCTGAAAACATATGCAAAATAGCTTATCTTGTAGGAATTGCTGATACCTAGTGTGTACTACTTATGTTTGATGCCAATATGAACCTTATGAGATCGGGAACCTTTTTTATCCCCACTTTACAGATAAGGGCATTGAGGTTTAGGGAGGGTCAGACAGAGCTGCTAAGAGGCAGCAGTGAACTCCGAGGGGCTTAACTTAGCCTCAGAGGACTTGACTGCAGTGCAGAGCAGAAGTAGTTATACAGCTCAGCCTGTAGGATCCTGCAGTGTTGGCCCAGGTCTTATGGCCTATCTCTACCCACAGGGTCCTGTGGCGGTGGCAGCAATGCATACGGACCTTGTGCAGGTAAGTGGAGGATGTCTCGGACTTTCACCCACTCTAGTTATTATCTTGTTATGAACTCACTAGGTATTTGTGGTGATTCTTGGTGAAACTGGATAGTTTTGTTTAAACTGTTAGACTACCTTGAGTTAAGATGGGATCAGCAAGGAACATTGCTGGGGTGGGGAGGTCAGTGTAACTGGGCTTTGGATTCGGGTTGGGGTAGACAAGGTTGTGACTGCTGATGGGACAACATATACGATGCAGAATGGGGAGAAAGCCAAGATCTGAAACTCAGAGGAGGAATATGAGAACAGTAGGGTTGTCATGTGAGTTTGGGGGGGCTGAAATGAAAGCAAGAAATAGGACTGGGTAGGAGGACCTTCGGGTAGGAGGACCTTCACAGCAGGACTGGATGTTGCCCCAGGCACTAGGGAATGTTGTATCCTGGGCAGCCCAGGGGCAAATAACATCTTGGTTGCATTTGTCATGCACAGCAGGACTTCATATGCACAGCAGCATGTGGGCATGGTTGTTAGTGTCTCAGTAGTGGAGAGGCCAGACACATGAGGGAAGTGCCATTCATAGTGTGGTGTGAAGATGAGGAGGAGTAGGAACAGATGGTCCCAGCCCTGGCACTGGGCACATAAGGAAGAAGGCTGAATCCTAGGTTGTTTGTCTGGGAGGCAGGATGTCGGAGACCCCAGAGAAACTGGTTGATAAAAGATTGGTAGGGCCCCATGTGCCAGGCTTTGATGGTGCTTTTCTATCTCTCTCTCCACCTATCTTTGTTCTATGCTGGACTTTGTGTGGCATACCAAAGAGAGCTTACAACATTGCCACCAGGCTGAGTAAGGAATGGATGAGTTGATGGGGAGGGAAGCACTGAGCCCTGGAAAGGAAGTGTACCAGTGACTGTACCCACAGGATTTTAATCTGTGGACATGAGTGAGTGACACTAGAGAGCCCAACAACATTGAAAGATTTTTTTATTATTTACGTTTCCTGGGTGGAGGGGGCATAGCATGCTGCACAAGGCCACAGAAGAAATAGTAGATTTGGTCAGAGGGTGATGCCCAATTGAGGAAAAATCGCACAAGAGGTTTTATTGGGGTTTTGACAGGAAAGGCAACGTCTGGCAGGATGAACAGCTTAAGATTAGTTTGAATAAGTCTGGCAGCCTTGGGGCACGGGTACTGTCATGTATCATGTTGTAGCAGGTCTTTGTGTTGATTTAAGGCAGGAGAAATAGTCTTTAGTGAGCGTTAGATAGAGGCAGTTCAAACGATGGGATCTGGATTGCAAAAGGAAGGGGAAAACATTTGCCTGTTCATCTGGCCCTGTAATTAGTAGATGCCAAATAGATAAATACAGATCTAAGGATACATAGCAAGAAGCTGCTTGTGGACTGAACTGTAATAATTTTGGCAGGGTCGTGTGGTCTTTGAGGATGTGACCATATATTTCTCCCAGGAGGAATGGCGTCTCCTTGATAAGGCTCAAAGATGCCTGTACAGCGATGTAATGCTGGAGAACTTTGCACTTTTGTCGTCAGTAGGTAAAGCCCTCATACCTTCCCCTGTGTCCTGTGTGCTGTTTTCCACAACAACTTTGTCTTTCTCACACCTGATCATGCATGTGACGTCCTCTCCTGGTTTCCTGGTATGTATGTTGCAAGAGCCAGGGCTGGGCTTTTGCACTCTATCACCTCTCCTCCAGAGACCCAGCTCCTGTCACTCTGAAGCCTAGCAAGGTTAGGCTCAGAAGTCAGAAATCCTGAGGTTTCTCTAAGATATCCCAGTGGCCTTGTTGTCCTTTGTCAGGTTATGCTATCCAAGTGCATTAAACCTCTGTGCCAGGACTTTTCCCCTTTCTCTTATTGGTATTCTTGGAGACTCCCTGTGCCAGGAATTAGAGGCACCTACTTGGTCACTACTTGTGAGGACCATGGAGATATTTCTGCAGGACTCTCCATTAGAAGTTCTGGTAATTTTAGAATGCAGGGTGCCCTGGGTGCCTGGTTTATCTCTCTGGGCACATACTGACATGCTGACCACTCCTTTTTCTTTTTTTTTTTCTTTTTTTTTTTTTTTTTTTTTTTTTAGTCAGGGTCTCTGTTGCCTAGGCTGAAATACAGTGCCTGGCTTTTTAATTTTTCTGTTGAGACAAGGTCTCGCTATGTTGCCTAGGGTGTTTTTGAACTCCTCGACTCAAGCATTCCTCTCTCTTTGGCCTCCCAAAGTGCTGGCATTACAGGTGTGAGCCACCATGCTCAGCCCTGACTACTCCCTTTTTCTGTCTTTTCCCTAAGGTGGTCTATGTCAGGCCGAGAGAGTTGCATACCTTGAGGAAGTGGGAGAGCCCTGGGTACCTCACAGGGTGATATTACTCCACTGATGGGAAGAGATGCTTAAAAGCACATGGTGGTTGGGACCTGAGAAAGGGTGTGACATCAGGTCTGGGTTCAAATCACATTGGGAATCTGTTTAGGTTGGTGCTTCTGTCAGTGGCCACACCTCATTTCTCTTTTTTCTTTCTTATTGTCATTCCTCCTGTGACTTCCAACCCTGACTGTCACCTCTGACCCACCTCTCTGGTCTTTACTTCTCATCCATTCCCTTCCACTGCTCTTTTTGCAGTGCCCTTCAATGTATGACCTGTACCTGAGGTGTCATAAACATGTAAAGTCATAATACCAACTCTTCTGTTACAGTCAGATCTTCCTAGGACTGGGTGCACCTTCTACACACTGCTCACCAGTTAGCAGTAGCCATGGCCTGGTGAAATCCATTTGTAGGGGAGTAAGTAGGAGATCCTGCCTCTCCTTCCTGCACTGTACTTTTCCCTTCTGTCCTTAACATCGTAAGGCTCTCCTTTTGAGTGTTTGCCAGGTCCAACTCATCATAGGAGGCCTTTTACTCACTGGCCTTAATTCAACGCCTGTTACCAATCTCATACCCTTATTTGTGTGTGTGTCTCAGGCTGCCTCTTCTCACCAGAGTCAACGTGAACTTCACCAGTATTTCTCTTCTTACAGGTTGCTGCCATGGAGCTGAGGATGATGAGGAGTCACCTTTAGAGCAAGCTGTTTCTGTAGGAGTGTCACAGGTCACGGCTCCAAAGCCAGGTTTGTCTACCCAGAAGTCCCAGCCCTGTGAGACATGTAGCTCGCTTCTGAAGAACATTCTGCACGTGACTGAACCTGATGGAACACAACCTGAGCAGGGCCTGTACACATATGCAGTAGAACTTTACCTGCACCAAAAGGAGCAGATTATAGAGAAACTCTCCAGAGGTGGTGAGGCGAGGCCTTCATTTTTTAACAGTGTTCATTTGGCAGAGAGAAACTTTTCATGCACGGAGGGTAGCAAGGATTTTACTGCCAATTCTGACCTTCTGCAGCAAGAGGCCCTTCGCTGTGCATGGAAACCACACAGGAACACCCAGGGCACAGAAGACTTTCAATATGGACAAAATGATTTTAGTTGCAGCCAGTGTGGGAAAGACTTTTGCCACCAACATATGCTTTTTGAACACCAAAAAATCCATGCTGGAGAAAAGTCTTTCCAGTGCAGTGAATGTGGGAAATTGTTTAGATACAACTCCAACCTTATTAAACATCAGCGGAATCACACTGGAGAAAGGCCTTTTAAGTGTAGTGAATGTGGAAAAGCCTTCAGTCTCAAATATAATGTTGTTCAGCACCAGAAAATACACACTGGAGAAAGACCCTATGAGTGTAGTGAATGCGGGAAAGCCTTCATTAGAAAATCTCACCTGGTCCAGCACCAGAAAATCCACACTGAAGGTTTCTTTTCCAAAAGATCTGACCTTGTTCAACATAAGAGAATTGACAGGAGACCAAGGCCCTATGAGTGCAGCCAGTGTGGGAAGGCTTTCCTTACACAGGCTCACCTTGTTGGTCACCGGAAAATCCATACTGGAGAACGACCTTATGAATGTAGTGAATGTGGGAAATGTTTTATGTATAGTTCTACACTCATTAGACATCAGAAAGTTCACACTGGAGAAAGACCTTATTATTGCTGTGAATGTGGAAAGTTTTTTATGGACAGCTCCACACTCATTATTCACCAGAGAGTTCACACCGGAGAAAAGCCTTACGAATGCAATGGATGTGGGAAATTCTTTAGATACCGTTCCACATTGATTAGACATCAGAAAGTTCACACTGGAGAAAGGCCTTATGAATGTAGTGAATGTGGAAAATTCTTTATGGACAGTTCCACACTCATTATTCATCAGAGAGTTCACACTGGAGAAAAGCCTTATGAATGCAGTGAATGTGGGAAATTCTTTAGGTATTGCTTCACATTGAATAGGCATCAGAGAGTTCACTCTGGAGATAAACCTTATGAGTGCAGTGAATGTGGGAAATTTTTTATGGACAGCTCTACACTCAGTAGTCATCAGAGAGTTCACACTGGAGAAAGGCCTTTTGAATGCAGTATATGTGGAAAATTCTTTAGGTATCGCTCCACACTTGACACACATCAGAGAGTTCACACTGGTGAAAGGCCTTATAAGTGTAGTGAATGTGGGAAATTCTTCCGGCACAACTCAAATCATATTAGACATCAGAGAAATCACTTTGGAGAAAGATCATTTGAGTGCACTCAATGTGGGAGAGTCTTTAGCCAAAATTCCCACCTTATCCGGCACCAAAAAGTTCACACTAGGGAGAGAACTTACAAATGCACCCAGTGTGGGAAATTTTTCATGGACAGCTCCACACTTACTAGTCATCAGAGAGTTCATACCGGAGAAAGGCCCTATAAGTGCAGTGAATGTGAGAAAGTCTTTAGATACAACTCCAGCCTCATTAAACATCGGAGGATTCACACTGGAGAAAAGCCTTATGAATGCAGTGAATGTGGGAGAGTCTTTAATCAAAACTCTCACCTCATTCAACACCAGAAAGTTCACACCAGATAACCTATATGTAAAACAAATGTTGAAAGTCTTCACATAGAAATCTGTTCTGATTTTGCACTGGAACTCAACATTTTTTAAAAATTTGTAAAATACAGATAATATAAAATCTAACAACTGTATTTAAATGTACGGTAGTGTTATATCATTCATACTGTTATGCAATAAATATTTAGAAGTTTTCAACTCAAAGTTAAAACTCTGCCAGGCTCGGTGGCTCAGTCTGTAATCCCGCGCCTTTGGGAGGCTGAGGTGAGTGGATTGCCTCAGCCTGCGGGTTCGAGACCCTCCTGGGCAACTTGGTGAGACCTCATCTCTATAATAAATCAAAAATCAGCCAGACGTGGTAGCGCATGCCTATAATTCCAGCTACTCAGAAGGCTGAGGTGGAAGGCTCGCCGGAGCCCAGTGGGTCGAGGCTGCGGTGGCCGCTGCACTCCAGTCTGGGTGACGGAGTGAAACTCCAACTCAAACAAACAAAACAAAATTAAAACTCAACCCTTTAAACAACTCATTCCCTACTCCACCTAGCCCCTAACAACTGCTACTCTCTAAATTTTACTACTCCAGGTATTTCATAATAGAAAACTTAAGCTTTGGTCTTTCTATGAGTTAATTTGTAGCTTACTTCAAGTTTCATCCATGTTGTACCATGAATTAGAATTTCCATCCTTTTTCTAAAGCTTAATAAAACTCTATCACAGTCATGTGTTGCTTAACAATGGGATATGTTCTGAGAAATGTGGTGTTAGGTGATTTTGTAGTTTTGGGAACACCTAGGTTATATGTTACAGCTATGGTTCCTAGGCTACAAACTTGTGCATTATATTACAGTATTGTATGCAGGACACATGGTAATTGTATTTAAATATATCTAAACACAGGAATGGTACAGTAAAAATACAGTATAAAAGATAAAAAGTAACACCAGTATAGACCACCTACCATGAATAAGACCTGCAGGGCAGGGAGTTGAGTCAGTGATTGGTAAGTGAATGTGAAGGCCTAGGATGTTGTGGTATACTACTATACTCTTTATAAACACTGTACAGTTAGGCAACACTAGATTTATAAAAAAAAATTTTTGTTAAATAGTATATTAACCTTAGCTTACTGTAACTTACTTTTAATCTTTTAAAAAACGTTTTGACTGTTTTGTAGTAACATTTAGCCTAAAACACATTGTACAGCTGTACAAGAAATATTTTTTTAACCTTATTTTATAGGCTTTTTTCTAACTTAAACTTTTCTGTTGTTTAGATCTAAGACACAACCAAACACATTGGTCTCTTCCTACATACAGTCACTGTCTTCCACCTCCTTATCTTGTTCCACTAAAAGGTTTTCAAGGGCAACAACACACATGGATTTGTCTTCTCCTAAAATGATGCTTTTGTAATACCTCCTGAAGAACCTGCCTGAGACCGTTTTCCAGTTAACTTGTATGTGTGTGTGTGTGTGTGTGTGTGTGTCCATAGAAGAAAAAGTACACCCTAGTGATTAAAAGTGTAATATAATAACATAAAACAGTAATATTGTGCTTTATTATCATAAAGTGTCGTGTACTGTATGTTATTGTATGTACTATACTTTTATATGGCTTGTGGCACAATATGTTTGTTTATACCAGCATTACTACAAACACATGATTAATGCATTGTGATACCACAGCTATGATAAGAAATATTCAGCTTCATTATGGGACCACTGTCACACACATGGTCCATTGTTTCCTGAAACTTTATGCGACATAATTATGCATATGCCACTTTTTCTGTATTAATCAGAACATTTGTGTTGCTTCCATTTTTCCTACTGCTAAATGCTGCTATTAATATAAATGTACAAATATCTCTTTTAGGCTATGCTTCAAATTATTTTTGGGTATATACCCAGAAGTGGAATTGGTGCTGTATGTTAGTTCTATTTTACATTTTGAAAAACTATTTTCCATAGCAACTGCACCATTTTTATTTTTGAGTCTGAGTCTCTGTCACCCAGGCTGAGTCTCTGTCACTCAGTTGGTGCAATCATGGCTCACTATAGCCTTGAACTCCTGGGCTCAGCTCCCTGAGTAACTGGGACTACCGGTACATACCATTACACCCAGCTAATGTTTCTTTCTTTCTTTCTTTCTTTCTTTTGTGGAAATGGGGTTTCTGTATGTTACCCAGGCTGACAGCCGTACCATTTTACATTCCCATCACAGTGTGAGAGTTTCAGTTTCTCAAATCCTTCCCCACACTTTTTAAATAACAAATAGTGGTTATTTATTATGTCTTAATTTACATTTCTCTAAGGATTATTAATGTTGAACATTTTTTCATCTGCTTGTCAGCTATTTGTATATGTTCTTTGGGGAAAAATATTTTTTGGTTCATTAAAATTGTTTTAAGTTGACAGATAATGTATGCTTTTATTGTGTACAAAGTGCTGTTTTGAAGTATGTATGTATAAAGTATGTGGGACTCCCCCCCAAAGCCAGAATTATCTTTTTTGGAGGGTAGATCCCTTGCAATACACTTGAAATTTGTTCCTCTGGGTCAAATGGTTAACCAAGGTTTTTATCTGAAAGTTTTGAGACGTTTGCCTCATGGTTTACGGAAGAAACATCCTGAGATGTGGCAAACAGTGACTGGTTCTTCCACCATGACAGTGCACCTGCCCATACTGCACTGTGTTCAGTAGTTTTTGACCAAAAGCTGCATGACTCCTATGCTCCACTCTGTTGACCTGATCTCATCATGAGCAACATTTTTTTTGGTTCCTCGAGTAAATAGAGCTCTCAAAGGGAAATGTTTTGCTGATGTGGAAGAGGTGAAACAAAAAGAAGCACCAAGAGGCATCAAAACTGACAAGTTAAAAAACTTGAGCAGTGGAAAAAGCATCTTGATAGCTGTAGTGCATCAAACAGTACTTTCTGTTTAAACGTGTAAGAATAAATACACAATTTTAAATAAAATCCAGGGTTTTTATGGGCTCCCCCCTGTACCACATATATACTGGGGGTGACCAAAAATGTATACACTTTTAAAGAGATGTTATCTATGTATTACTTTAGTTTGCCATTCTTAGAAGTGTCTGTATATTGATGGCAACCACTTTGAACACTTCTTATAAACGCAGAGGTCAAACGTGACTTGTATTTATCTACAATTTTAATACAGTTTTTTCCTTTCTTAAAATGTGTACACACTTTTTTTGTGCCACCCTCTGTATATGTAAATAATGAAGTATATATATATATATATAATAATAATACTTTGGGGCTGAGTATGGTGGCTCCTTTCTGTAATCCCAGCACTTTGGGAGGTGGAGGTGAGAAGATTGCCTGAGTCCAGGGGTTCACGACCAGCCTGTGCAATTTGGCAAGACTTTGTTTCAGAATAAGTTAAAAAAATTTAGCTGAGTGTAGTGTGCACTTGTAGTTCCAGTTACTTGGAAGGCTGAGGCAGAAGAATCGCTTGAACCCAGCAGGTCCAGGCTGTGGTAGTCATGAGCATGCCACTGCACTCCAGCCTGGGCAACAGAGTGAGATTCCAGGGGGAAAAAATATATATACATATATAATATATATATATAAGTATATATAGAGAGAGGGAGGAATAGTTAAATATAGCTAATTAATACATCCATAATACATATTGTGTTATTTGTTTTTTGTTGTTGAGATGTAAAAGTTTTTTTAACATATGGACTTCCAAAAGTTCGTGGAAATGTGGGATAAAAAATAAACTGCTCAATATAAACATCATCAAATTCAAGACACTTGTGGTTTTGGCACCAGGCTACTCTCCTCCTCAGTTGTCCTTCATCCATCACTTTAGTGGCCCCTAGCCTGTGAGGGAATGCCCTGGGCCAGTGGGCTGGAAATCCTGAGAGGCTGGAGTGCAGCTGACTGCAGAGTCTGCATTGAATCCCACGTGCTGCTATGCCCAGTGCTGTCTTCCTATCCAGCTCAGGCTGGCCCATGCTTGCTTGTGCTTGCCTCTGCACTCTTCCTGGGAGCTTGTGCTGGTGAGGGACTCTGTCCTTGCAAAGGCAGGGCCCCCATTGGAAACAAAACTGTGAATAAGGCAGCCTGAATCATTGAGAAGTACTACACGTGCCTGGGCAATGATTTCCACATGAAATCATGTTGGGAGCCAGCCATGGAGGCCCGCTGAGCATTAGGGATCAGGAAGGGCCATTGACCCTGAGACCACTAGGTTGCGTTTGGGAGCTATTGATCCCATTTCCTCCCCCTTTCTGCTTAGCACTATAATCAGAATAAGCTCCTCTAAGCTCAAAACATAAAAACTCTGAGACCAGGACAAACACAAGCTAACTTTAGAAGCTCATTGTTCCCATTCTTCCACAAACTAGTTTTAGTTTTCACACAACTTACAGTTCAAACTTGGGTCACATCTAAGAGCCTTAGTTTTGGTCACAGGCTTTTGGGTCGTGATTTTAGGATTTATTGAAGTTGAGTAAGGTGAAGTTTTAGAAATATAAGTTTAGACAGCCATTTTGTTGAAAGAATGCGGCTAGGTTACTTGCAGCTAGCCCACTGTGAACTTTGGACTGGGCTACATTCCAAACATTCTGGGATGGGCCGCTTTAGGTTGTAATCGTTTAACCTGGTGTTAGTATAAATCAGTATAGGATGAAAAAGGTTTATAGAATAGGTCAGTCATGATTAAGGTTAGCATTAGTTATGGGATTTTTAGGTTATCTTTTAACTTGGTATTAGTATAAATTAGCTTAGGATGAAAAGGCAGTCATGGATTAAGGTTAACATCTGTTATGGGATTCCTCATACCTGAAAGAACATATGGTGGGTGGGGGACACTCCTCACTCCTGGCTTTGTGTTCACGTGAAAGACATGTGAGGCTGTGCAAAATTTGGGGATAAAAGACCTGTTGTTATTCCCAATAAATGGCTTCTGCACTAGACAGAAGTGCAGAGGGTCCAGCCTCTCTTTCTCTCTCCCCCTCCCTCTTTCTTCTTGCCCCCAAACGCCTACACCATCTCCACCTTTGGGGTACCCTGAGCCTGGCAGGAGCTGGACTCCAGCAAAACCATGTACAAGGAAGTCGACATTATTTCCAACAAGAAACTGCAATAAGATAGCTGGCCATGTTTCAGAGGGGCCCAGTAAGTGGTATCTCCATTGAGTTGCAGGAAGAGGAGAGATAGTTATGTTCTGGGGAGGTCTCAGTCCTGGATCAGGAGATCATTGAAGTAGATCCTAACACTAAGGAAATGCTGAAGCTTTTGAACTTTGGAGGTCTGTACAACCTGTAGGCCACTCAACCTACAGTAGGGATGAACTTGAAAATGCCACATGGAGATGCTTTAATCTTTCTTTGGTGCTGCAGTATATTCAATAAACCTGGGATAACAACAACAAAAAAGACAATTGTGAGAGTCCTGGGAATTTACCCATGTCAATGCAATATTTCTTATTAACTGAAGAAAATAAATATTTTTTATATATATTTGTAAGATTAGAAAACAAATAGAAATCAGAAGTAGCCAAATCAGGACAGTAAGTTTGATGCCTCTTTTTCCATAGAAACTCCTACAAAATTACCCTTGTTTTATGAGATAAATAAGCAGGAGCTTTGTTATGGTAAAATGTAAAGGTAAAAATGCCAGATGCATTTATCCCTTCTGTACATTAGAAATGTGCTTTGAGCTGGGCGTGGTGGCTCAAGCCTGTAATCCCAGCACTTTGGGAGGCCGAGGAGAGGGGATTGCCTGAGCCTATGGGTTCAAGAGCAACCAGGGAACTTGGCGAGACCTCTCTCTACAGAAAATCAAAAAATTAACTGCTTGAAAGGTTGAGGCAGAAGGACTGCCTGAGCCCAGCAGGTGAGGCTGCGGTGACTGTGAGCATGCCACTGCACTCCAACCTGGGCGACAGAGTGGGACTCCAACTCCAAAAAAAAAAAAAAAAAAAAAAAAAGGGCTTTGAAACTTTCCATATATCTAGGCTGTAGGTAGATAAGTTTTAAAAAGACACATTCTTTGCTTTGGGTGCAAACCTCTCTGGCTTAGATAAAAGGGAGACTAAGCTTTGAAATGCCTACCTTATCTAACAACCATTGCCTGAGAGACAGTTAAACATAAGACACATTCCCTGTTGAACAGGAGGTAACAGTTTGTTCAGGAAACTCTTCTCCCTAGGTCCAGATAAGAAAATAGATGGGCTCTGTTAAGCTTTGAAATCTTTTGTCTTTTCTCCCTTTCTTTTCAAATTATGGCCATATGGCCTTGGTGTATATGTTAACCATTAGCTGAATATGCTTAATCTTACAAACGAATTGTGTCTTGAAAGCCAGAACTCTCTAGCCCACCTTTCAAACCACATCCCCACAAAAGCCAGAACTCTTTTGTATGAACAATGAACTACAATGGACTGAGAAGTACACATCCCTAAATTATTTGAAGAACTTGTAAACCTAAGGAATGATAAAATGGATGTAATCTGGAGCTCTGAGTAATAGTCACAGGATACACAACTGATGTTAATCAATAACTGAAATTGATAAGGCTTTTGCTTGATTTTTTTAAAAACTATAAATACAGGATGAAAAATCTACTCAGGGAACAAGCTTGAGCAGGAAGACTGGACAGTCTCCCCAAATTCTGAATTCAGAAGTAAACTTTCTTCCAGGCAGCAGATAGTGGACAGCAGACACTCTCACTATCGTCCTGCCTGTTGCGCCCTTTGCAACATATCTTTCCTTTGATAAATCTACCTTTGTTAACTTAAATAAAATAAGATAAAATAAACTCCTTGCTTCCTGTTGTCTGCCTCTTGGGTTTTCATTGGCAACAAGAGAGCAGCTGAGTGTTCCTCAAACCATGTCAGAAAGACTCTCTGGAAAAGTTTTCCTGTGGGTTTTCCCTAAAGCTTTGTTAATTTTCTCCAAACACTCTTTTAATAAGCAGATGTTATCCTCCAGAAAGCCAATAAGCAAAATGCCTTGGGCATCCCAAATAACTTGCCATGACCTTTGCTCTTGACTGGTTCGCTTTTGCTTTGACTAGACCACTTTCATGTCTTGCTTTGATTGTGATTTGTCTTCAGGATCATACTGGTGAGATCATATTTCATCTCCTGTTACAATTCTTCAAATAAGTACTTCAGGATTTTGATCCTACTTGTTTAGAATTTCCATCGAAAGCTCTACTCTTTTCAGCAACTGATCTGGGCACAATGGTTTTGGCATCCATTGAGTGGGAATTTTGCTCAACTTTACTTTTTCTGTCAGAATTGTGTAAGCTGAGCCAGTTTAAATGTCTATGGTGTTGGCTAATGTTTCTTCTGTTGTCAGTTCTCTTCAGTTAGGACATGAACAAGTTGACTTTTTTTCCTCACAAATTGATGTGGATGATCTGCCACTGTGGTCTTCATCTTCAACATCATCTTGTTCCTTCTTAAAATGAGTTATCCATGTGTAAGCTCTGATTTCTTGGGAGCATTGTTCCCATAAACATTTCGTTTAACATAAATTATTTCACCATTCCACCCAAGCTTCAACAACTATATGATATTTTTTCCTTCAATTTTAGCAGAGTTCATGTTCCTCTGATAGAAGTTCTTTTCAAACTGATGTCTTCTTTTTCTTAGTGACTCAAACTAGATCCTGTTCACACATGTTGCAAAAAGTGAGTGCCAAAATTTAATTTAAAACCATGAATAGTTTATCTATAATACACATTTTTTGTGAACTTTTTGAAGACCCCCTTCTGAATATTAACCCTTTATTAAAGATGTGGTTTAATATTTTCTTCCCATTTGATCTGTTTTCTTCTTATTCCATTCATTATGTCCTTTTTACACAGGTATTTTAAATTTCAATGGAGCCCAATATACCTATTTTGTGTTTGTTTTCAATGCTTTTGATATTATGTCCAAAAAATTATTGTTAAATTTACATCATGTTATTCTCTATATTTCCCTATATTTTCCTTTTTTTGTTTTAGATTGGAAAATATAGTTTATTTAGATAGTAAGTTAGAGAAAGTGAGAGAGAGGGGATTCACCTCCCCAAGGTAGGGGAGAGGGCCAAAGCTAGGAAACATGGCAACCATAGCTTGAAGAACTATGTGGACACACCAGAGTTTAACAAAGCAACGGCCCCCTATATTTTCTTCTAAGAATCTTAATAGTTTTAGGTTGCACATTTAAGTCTTTGATTCATTTGAATTATTTTTAGCATATTGTGGAAGATAAGAACTCAACTTTATTCTTTTGCATAAGAATATCATTTTTTAAACACCATTTGATCAAAAGACTCTTCCCAATGATTTCTTTTTGCACTCTTGTCAAAAATCTGAGCATAGGCCAGGTACAGTGGCTCACACCTGTAATCCTTTGGGAGGCCAAAGTGGGAGAACTGCTTGAGTCCAAGTGTTCAAGATGAGTTTGGGCAACTTAGAGAGAGCTCATTTCTTAAAAAAAAAAATTAGCTGGTTATGGTGGCCATGTTTGTAGTCCCAGATACTTGGAAGGCTGACATGAAAGGATGACTCTAATTCAGAATGTCAAGTCTTTGGTGAGCTTTGACTGTGCCACTGTACACCAGCATGGGCAACAGTGTGAGAACCTGACCCCCCTGCCAAAAACAACAACAACAACAAAACTGAACATAAATGTGAGGGCTTGTTTCTTAGTTCTTTCTTTTTCCCATTTGTCTGTATGTATGTCTCTATGCAAGTATCACAGTGCTTTGTTATGCAGCTTTGATTTTTAAAAAATAGTGTTTTGGCCCAGCTTTGAGGCCCTGTAAAAGCCTTGTCAGTTCCACTTTTGGAGCAGCTTGCTAAGTCTACACTCCCAACTGCTGTCTTTATCAAGTTAAAAAAATCCTTGGTTAGATCTGGAACCTGAACTCAATGGCCTATCAAATGGGCTTAATAGACATCTACATAACACTTCATCCAACAATTACAGAGTATACATTCTACTTGACAGCACATGGAACATACTCCAAGATCAGCCACATTCTTGGACATAAATCAAGCATAAAACAAATTCCAAAAATTTTAAATAATGCCATGCATCTTCTCAGATCACAGTGGAATAAAAATAATATTGCTACTAACAAGATCCTCCCCAAACACCCAAAGACATGGACACTAAACAACATAATGCTGAATGGCACTTGGGTCAACATGGAAATTAAGACAGAAATTAAAATATTGCTAGAAATTTGAAGACTGGTCTCTCCTGTCACCAAGTTAAAAAAAAAAAAAAAAGATTCCTGGAAACAAATGACAACAAATAAAGATTCTGATATATCTTATCAGAATCTCTCTGGGATACCTGAAAGCAGTATTAAGAGGAAAATTTATAGCTCTGTACATACACACAGCAAAAAAACTGAAAGATCACAAGTAAACAGTTTAAAATCACACCTAAAAGAGCTAGAAAGACAAGACCACCAAAATCCAAACATCAGCAGAAGGATCCAGATCACCAAAATAAAGTCATAGCTGCAAGGAATAGAATACAAAAATATCAGAAAAAATCAACAAGACCAAAAGCTGCTTTTCTGATACCCAATGCTGGTAATGACCCACAAGGAAAGAGAATTACAGGCCAATCTCTTTGATGAACACAGAACAATTCTCAATAAGATCCTAGCAAAGAGGATCCAACAACATGTTTCAAGAATCATTCACCATAACCAAGTTGGCTTTATTTCTGGGGTACAGGGCAGGTTCAATATTCACAAACCATAAATGTAATTCAGCACATTAACAGATGTAAAAACAAGAACCATGTGATCATATCACTGGGCGCTGGAAAAAGCTTTTGACAAAAATCAAGCGGCTCTTCTTGATAAAAGTCCTTGAACATCTAGGCATAGAAGTGAAGTAAGGTCCGAGGGCTTAAATCACAGTCACCGACACAAAGTTATAAGTAACAAAGAAGAGGTTTATTAGCCAGATTCGGCCATGGCCAGTGGTCACTTGCTGGATAATGAATTCCAAAGCAAGGGTGGCCAGCTGCAACACAGGGCTGCCTTAAGTAGTTTAGACTTAAATTCTTGTGGGCTAAAGATAGAACTTGGGATGTTCGGGGCTCTTATTGCATTATTCTGCTGGCGTGGGAAAGCAAGTAATTTTACAGAAGCAGATATATAGCCAGTTATGCAGGTGCAGTGGATAAGGGTGTTATTAATTTTGCAACATTTTCAAAGGAGTTTTCAGGAAGGGAGTGAAGTCTGTGAAGCCTGCTCCAAGGTCGAAGCCACTTCTTTGTTCTCCCCTTACATTCCCTTCTTTGTTCCCTCTTACATTCCCCCCTTTCAGTTGTGCCAGGAGTCAAATCATTGACTCCTCAGACAAGGGGGTGTAGTAGGACCTGAGTACCATCATCTTTACAGGCATGATGCTATTTCTTATGTAAGTAAGGAGGTGCTTGATAATGCAGGGCCCTACAGTAATACTTATTAAGAGAAGGAGGAGGGGCCTGGTTACTGCCAAAATTAGGGTGGTAAGCCAGGGGCACCAGGAGAAGAGAGATTGATATCAGTTTTCCGAGGTCTGATTTTGTAACTCTTGCTGTTTGATGTTTTCCCTTATTTGAGTGAGAGTTTCTCGTATTACCCCTGATTTGTTGGCATAGAAGCAACAGGTTTCTCCTAAGGCCATGCACAAACCTCCTTGTTTCATGAAGAGGAGATCCAGGCCTCTCCTGTTTTGAAGCACTACTTCAGCTAGGGAGTTTACTTGTTTTTCCAACTGAGATATACTTGCTTCTAATAAGCTTAAATCTGCATTGACTTGCGTGCTAAGTTGTTTGAGATTCTGGTCCCCCACAACCAAGGAGGCTGTACCCAAGGCGGCAGTCCCCACAACCCCTAGACTTACAAGGAGAGGCACTAATATGGGAATGGTGCGTTTTGCCCGTGCGAAGCCTGGGAGCTGGAGATGTTCTCTTCCCTCTGTTTCCTCATATATGTATACTTGGGGCAAAATGTGCACTAGAATACAGAGCTCTGAGGTGGTTCATAGGTGTTGCAGAGTGACACATGGGGTAATACCCTGTGTACAGGCAAAGCAAGTGGTGGGGGGAGCTACAGTAACTGAGGGCTCTCAGTGTTTGGGAGATTCTCAGCAATAAATCCGGTGGTGATGTTGCAGGACGTCTGGAGGGGGGAACTGTTTAATGGGAATTGTGGTGAATGGAGACAAATTCCCTTTCCTTGAAGATCTCCCAGAGTTAGAGTCGGGTGGGTACCCCAGGGACATAGTCCCCTAGATTGAACCTCAGTTTAGATTGAGGATCTGTATACTTTTCTTCGTGTCTCCTATAGGGGAGATTGCCCCGATTCTCACATATATGGGGGACAGGGATCCAGGCATAGCCAGCAGATGGGGTGAGTGGCATTAGCAAGCCTGTGAACTGCTGAGAGCATAGGAAGAAACTGATTTTTGGGTAGTGGAGAAGACATAGGGGTTTCTTGCATGGAAAGTGTGGCGGAAGGAGTAGTTACAACAACGGGGCTAGAAGGTTCAGGTACCCGGAAAATGATATTACGGATGGGGCCGACTGGGTTGAGGGCATGGGGAACAGGCTTTCTTTGAATAGCAAATGACATTCCAGGGTCTAGTCCTGATGCATACATTCTAAGTCCCCATGTTTTACCTAGTTCCCATACCTTTTGAATACTAAAGGTATTCCAATGAACAACTGTGAGCTTTAGGGGATTGCAGGTTTTAGGTTGCTTATGGGGGGGGCAGTTAGTTTCCTGATGAGAGATCTGTATGGGTCCTTGTTGCCTTTCCAAGGAGCAATAGTTTTGCAACCCCAGGAAACTGTAGAGGCTTGTGACAGCGGGTAGGGCCAGCAGCTGGGCAAGCATAGAAACCTACTTTAGCAAGCTGCTTTTCATTTTCTATGTTGCTATGCCTGCACCCCGGAAATTGTGGGCTGTGGCTTCCCCATCCTTTGGGGATTAGGGACAGACTAGGCCATAATTTACAAAGGTTAAAGTTAAAAACTGGTTGTCTGTCCCCGTAGTAGGTGGAGATCACAGTCCCTGTGATGGTATCCGTTAAGACCCAGGAGCAGTTTCCTGGGGCATAGTAATACTGCGAGTGGGGCTGATAGGCCTGGCTTAGGGGAAGCCCCACGAGGAGTAAAACTAGGATTTTGGGACTCACAAGAGTCTTATCTTTAACAGGTTCTTCTTGGCGGCCGGTTAGATGATTCTCCATTTCTCCGGGTGTGTGTCGGTGGCCGCTTTCACCTGCGAGTGATGAAACCAAGGATGGACGCAGCTGACTTTAACGGCAATTGGTGTTGTCAGGATCATCATGTGAGGGCCTTTCCACTTGGGGGCAAGAGCCTCGGTTTTATGCCATTTCACCCAAACTCGATCACTGGGTTGGAATGGGTGAGGGATTTCTGGAGCTGGCTTCTGGAGGGCTGCCTGCACAGCTTCTATTACAGCCCATTGAACTTTTTGGAGTGCCTGTAGTGACTGAAGCAAGTTATGGTTAGATAATTCTGCCACGTTTTCTATTCCAATTTTTGGGAGTAACAGCGGAGGCCGTCCAAAGAGGATTTCAAAGGGGGATAGGCCTTTAATATAGGAGGTACATCTAGCCCTTAGGAGGGCATAGGTAAGGAGGGTTACCCACCCCTCACCAGTCTCCAGGGTTAATTTAGTCAAGCTCTCCTTGAGTGTCTGATTCATTCTTTTTACCTGACCTGAGCTTTGGGGATGATATGCAGTGTAAATTCCAATCTATCCCCAATGCCTTTGCTATACCATTTGTGAGCTTTGAAATAAAAGCTGGTCCATTGTCTGACCCTATTGATATGGGTAGGCCATATCTCGGGATGATGTTGTTTAAAAGTTTCTTGACAGTAACTGAGGCAGTCTTAGCTTTAGTGGGAAACACCTCTACCCATCCCGCAAAAGTATCCACCAGCACCAACAGGTACCTATACCTATACTGTCCAGACTTTACCTCAGTAAAATCTATTTCCCAATGTCTTCCGGGAGTTAATCCCCGGTCCCGGACTCCTTGAGTGGATACACTGACCTTAGTGCTGTTAGTTTGTCGGCAAGGCATGCAGCCTTGAATAAGCTCCTGCGCCACCTGATCTAGCGGGGAAGGAAGAATTCCTTCCGTATGAGTTCAGTCAGTTTTGTTTTTCCCAAATGAGTTCCTTCGTGGAGTTGGCATAGAAAGTTGCCGCCCCAAAGTTTGTGGGAGGAAGATTCTACCGTCCTGGAGTTGCAGCCATCCCTTGGGGTTATTAATTCCGCCCAGGTTTTGTGTGGTCATGAGGTCTTCATCTGTATACTTTGGCGGCTCCCT
The DNA here is from genome assembly GCF_000164805.1 of Carlito syrichta. Lineage (NCBI taxonomy): Eukaryota > Metazoa > Chordata > Mammalia > Primates > Tarsiidae > Carlito > Carlito syrichta. Next base: position 17,789 of record NW_007259992.1, on the reverse strand, counting down.
CAGCATGGGGGGGGGGTGTTAATGTTAGCAAGCAAGTGGTCCTGCGGTGAGCAGCGTCCTTGGCTGCTTGGTCTGCCTATCTATTTCCTATCACCTCCTCTGAGTTTCCTTTCTGATGACCAGGGCAGTGGATAATGGCGACTTGCTTTGGGGCCCATATAGCTGCCAGAAGGTTCAGGATTTCTTCTTTGATTTTAATAGCTTTCCCTTCTGCAGTGAGAAATCCTCTCTCCCGGTAGATTGTCCCGTGCACATGTGCTGTAGCAAGTGCATACCTGCTATCAATTTAAATATTAACTGTTTTTCCCACCCCTGCCTTTAGGGCCTCCATTAGGGCAATCAGTTCTGCTCTCTGGGCTCATGTCCCTAGTGGTAGGGGCTTGGCCCAAACAGTTCCTTGCAAAGTAACCAACACCGCCCCCATGTACCTTATTCCATCCTGCATAAAGCTGCTGCCATCCAAGAAGAGTGTCAGGTAAGGGTTATGTCTCGAGACATCTGTGAGATCCCAGCATACTTTCTGGAACTCTTGTTACCTCATAATAGCAGTATGGGGGCCCCAAGGAGCTCTCTTCTGGCAGCAAAGTCGCAGGGTTTAAGCTGGGGGCACGCTGGAACTTGATCTGAGGCTGGTCTAGCAACAGTGCTTGATAATGAGTTATATGAGCATTAGACATCCATTTATCAGGGGCCCCTCAGAGCAAGGATTCTACAGCATAGAAGGCCGTAATGGTTAAATCTTGTCCCATGGTTAGTTTGTCTGAGTCTTTTACTAATATGGCAATGGCCACAACAACTCGCAAAGAGGGTGGCCAGCCCAAGGCCACTGGTCTAGTTTTTTTGATAGATAGGCAACTGGCCTGTTCCATGGCCCAAGCTTTTGGGTCAGGACCTCTTGGGTGATGCCACGCCTCTCGTCTACAAAAAGATGAAATGACTTCTCTATGTCTGGCAGGGCTAAAGCTGGGGCTGAAATTAATGCATTTTTGAGGGCCTGGAAAGCTTTGTCACCCTCTGGAGTCCATTGAAAGCTAACCTCTGGTCCCTTTGTGATTTCATATAAAGGCTTGGCAAGTTCAGCAAATTTTGGGATCCAGAGCCGGCAATATCCCACTGCTCCCAGGAATTCTCAGACTTGCCTCTTATTACTTGGGGCTGGAATGCCTGTTATGGCCCGTATGCCCTGGTCGGTTAGAGACCTTTTATCCCCTTGGAGGTTGTAGCCAAGGTAGGTGGCTTTTGGTATGCAAAGCTGGGCCTTCTTCGCTGACACCCGATACCTTAGGGCTTGGAGCTCTTTGAGGAGGTCTCGGGTTGCATGCAGGCAGTCACCCTCTGTTGTTGCGATTAACAGATCATCCACATACTGGAGCAAGGTTACCTCAGGGTGCTGTTGCCTGAAATCCTGGAGGTCTTGGCGCAGGGCTTCATCGAAAAGCATAGGAGAGTTTAAACTCTTGGGGGAGCCGGGTCCAAGTTAATTGGCCATTTTCCCCCTTGTCTGGATCTGTCCATTCAAAGGCAAACATATGCTGGCTCTGCTTGGCCAGGGGAATGCTAAAGAAGGCATCCTTAAGGTCTAGGACAATGTACACTTGTCTTTCAGGGGAGAACCCGTCCAAGAGGGTATACGGGTTAGGGACTGTGGGGTGAATGTCCTCCACCCGTTTATTAACTTCCCTTAAGTCTTGCACCAGCTGGTAATCCCCTGTGCCTGTCTTCAGGACCGGGAGCAGCGGAGTGTTCCAGGGCGAGTGGCATGGCACTAAGATTCCAGCTTGCCATAGGCGCTATACGTGAACTGTGATGCCCCTCCGGGCCTTCTGGGGTATAGGGTATTGCTTTACCCAAATAGGCACTGCCTGACTTTTAAGTTGCACAATGACTGGTTGTTGGTGAGATGCCAGCCCAGGAGGGTTTGATTCAGCCCATACTTGGGGAAACTCAGTCTGTAATTGAACTAGTAGGGAGGCGTTTGACAAGTCCAGGGGGAGCTTACTTTTGGTTAGCACATACTCCTCACTTAGAGGGACAATGATAAGAATTTTTGATCCCTCCGGCTGAGTTAGGCTTACTGCTGCTGTGGTTTCTTGAACGCCTTTGTTGGCCTTGAGCTTCTTGTGTAAGAGGTCCCGTCCTAGGAACGGGTATGGGTAGTCCGGCATTACTAGAAATGAATGGGTTACTTCCCCCTTCCCCAGGTTTACCATTCTTTCGGTTGTCTAGGGGACCAACTGGGTTCCAGTCACTCCCTGAACCAGGGTCCGTTTCTGTTGACGGGGGCCATTATCCCTTTGCAGAACTGGGAAATGGACAGACTCACTTCCAACAGTCAGCTTTACCCTGGGCTCTGGGGGGTTGTTTCTAGAGCCTTGGCCCCATCAGTCTGTTTGTAGCTAAAGTACTGAAGTGGGCGGTAGTGGTGGGTACTCCTCTGAATGCAGGGAGGGAGCCTGCAGTTGGGGCAGCTTGTTTGGGCAATCCTTTACATAGTGCCCAAACTTTTTGCAGTAGGCACATTGGTCTCTTGCCAGTGGCTTCCTTTTTGCATTCCTGCTGCCCCCTTTCCCAGCTGGTTGTTTTGGCTTGGCTTCCTCCAGGGCTGCTACAACCACTTTGGCCACTCTCTTAGCCTGCACATTCTCCTGGGAGTCCCTATTGTTAAAAACTTTTTGAGCTACCTCTGTTAATTCTGACAAGCTTTTGCCTTCAAAGTCCTCAATTTTCTGCAGTTTCTTTCTTATGTTTGGAGCTGACTGGGAGACAAATGCTATGACTAGTGCCCTCCGGTTTTCAGGGACTTCAGGATCTATCGGAGTGTATGTCTGGTAGGCCTCCATGAGCCATTCCAGAAAAGTGGTGGGAGATTCCTGTAGGCCCTGAATAATATCACTTGCCTTGGATAAATTTGTTGGACACCTTGTGGCGGCCTGGAGACTCCCCATTAGAGTCTGGCGATAGGTGGTGAGACTCTCCCTACTGTGGTCAGTGTTGGGGTCCCAGTTAGGTCTCTCAGTGGGGAAGACATGCTCTACATCGGACTGCTCCACAGGCCTGCCATCTGGTCCCAGTACCAGTTCCTTGCTTCCTGGTAGATTCTCTCCCTCTCTTCTGTGGTGAAGGGAGCTTGGAGAAGCTGTTGGCAATCATCCCATGTGGGCTGGTGGGTATAGAAAATAGTTTCTAAGAGTGATATAAGACCTTGGGGTCTTGTAGAGAACGGCGGGTGTTGGTTTTTCCAATTGTAAAGATCACTAGTGGAGGAAGGGACATATGCAATAAAAGGTGGGGCTCCTGTCCCTCCCATATCAACCCCGGGGCCTGTCTTAAAGGGAGAACTGCTGGTGTCTGTGTCTCCGGTTTTTCCGAGGACAAATCCGGGCTTGTTGGTTGAGGGGGACCCGTCAGCTCTCCTGAGGATTGAGGGGGAATCAGGGAATAGATGGGCTGATAGGGGGACCTGCTCCTAGTGTGTGACGGGCTGAGAGCCTCCTGAGCCCCTTGTTTTCACCCAGGCATAGGGAATGGTGGGGGAATGTCATCATCCTCTGGAGGACTCTGGAGGACTGGGGGTTTGGATTTAGGGGTTTCCTATAGAAATAAAATGTGAGAAAAGTTATCATTTCTCTGGGCTTTCCTCATCCATTACCAGGAGGTAATGTTGCATTACCAGGAGGTACCAGGCTGTAATATATGGAATCTGGTCCAGATGACAGTGACAGATGAACTGATGGACTTTCTCCACTACAGTGGGATTGAAAGTCCCCTCTGATGGCCAGCTGCAATTAGGAAATGTGAGCCATTCGAGAGAGCAAAAGGTGGTTAGTTTACCCTTGTTTACCTGGTCACCCAAGTCTTGTACTTTCTGAAAATCCTTGAAGTGACACAAGACCAGCTGCAGAGCGGTATCAGGCTGAGAACATTGTTGTCCCATGATATTGACAGTTATGACAGACACAACAGTGACGAATACCAAACACAAAAAGACAAGGACAAGGACTGAACAAAGAGACTTGACTGCCCGAGGGCAAAACAGAAGATTCTGGTGACATCTCACTGGGACCTTGGACCCCAGAATTAGCGCTGCATCCAGTTTTCCTGAGGGTCCCTATAGGAGTGCACTCAAAACAGAAACCAGGAACCTGACTTACCTCTCTGAGGGCTTCCAGGGGCATTGTGAGTTTGCCAGAGATACAGATCCAATAGAACCCAGAGAGTTCACAGGGACGCAGCCCCACAAGGCCGTTGGTTAAAATGGGTGTAATTTAAGCACTCGGTTATACCAGACAAGCACCCAAATGAAGTAGGGCCCAAGGGCTTAAATCACAAACACTGACACAAAGTTATAAGTAACAAAGGAGTGGTTTATTAGCCAGATTCGGCCATGGCTGGTGGCCACTTGCTGGATGAATTCCAAAGCAAGGGCGGCCAGCTGCAACACAGGGCTGCCTTAAGTAGTTTAGACTTACATTCTAGTGGACTAAAGATAGAACTTGAGATGTTCCAGGGCTCTTATCACATTATTCTGCTAGCATGGGAAAGTAAGCAGATTTACAGAAGCAGATATAGCCAGTTATGCAGGTGCAGTGGATAAGGGTGTTATTAATTTTGCAACATTTTCAAAACAGTTTTCAGGAAGGGAGTAAGTCTGTGAAGCCTGCTCCAAGGTCGAAGCCATTTCTTTGTTCTCCCCTTACATTCCCTTCTTTGTTCCCTCTTATAGAAGAAACATGTCTCAAAACCAGTAAAAGCCATCTATGTTCAACCCACAGTCAACATTCTGCTCAATGGACATAAGTTAGAAGCATTACTCCTTAAAATGGGAACAAGGCAAGGTTGCTCACTCTCACCCCTCCTGTTGAACACAGTGCTGGAAGTACTTGCTAGAGCAATCAGGCAAGAGAGGAAAAACAGGGGTATCCAAATAGGAAAAGAGGAAGTTAAGCTATTCTGCTTTGCAGACATCCCTAAAAACCCAAGGGAATTTGCCAAAAACCTCCTTGCACTGACCAATGACTTTTGTAAAGTTTCCCAGTACAAAATCAACGTGCGAAAGATAGTGGCATTTCTATACACCAATGACAAGCAGGCAGAGAACCAAATAAAAAGCACAATCCCATTCACAATTGTCACAAAAAAGGAGAAAGAAATCTCAGCATCTTTCTAACCAGAGAAGTGAAAGATCTTTACAACAAAAACTACAAAACACTGCTCAGTGAAATAAAAAAGGCACAAACATATGAAAAAATATTCCATGCTCATGGATTGGAAGAATCAGTATTGTTAAGATGACCATCCCACCCAAGGCAACTTACAGATTCAATGCAATACTCATCAAATTACCAATATTATTCTTCTCAGACCTAGATATGACAATACAGAAATTCATATGGAAACAAAAAGAGCACAAATAGTCAAAACAATCCTCAGCCAAAGGAACAAAGCAGGAGGTATCATGCTTCCAGACTTTAAACTTTACTACAAGGCTACTGTAACCAAAACAGTCTGGTACTGGTAGAAGAATAGACACACAGACCAATGGAATAGGACAAAGATTATGGAGGCAAAAATTCAATCTCTCAACCAACTCATCTTTGACAAAGCCTGGAGAAAGGAGACCATATTTAGCAAGTGGTGCTGGGAAAACTGGCTAACCACATGCATAAGAATGAAACAGAACCCTTTCCTATCACCATATACAGAAATTAACTCTAAATCGACCAAAGTCCTAAATGTAAAACCTCAAACTATAAGAATCCTAAGTAAAATTGTAGGAAACACTATTATGCACATTAGAGTAGGCAACCAATTCTTGATAAAATTCCCAAAAGTGAATACCATAAAAGATAAGATAGACAAGTGGGAGCTCCTCAAACTGAAAAACTTTTGCAAAGCAAAAGAAACCATCAAGAGAATGAGGAGACAACCCACAGAATGGGAAACTATATTTGCTAACTGTATATCTGACAGAGGTCTAACATCCAGGATCTACAAGGAACTCAAAATAGCTGAAAGGAAAAAACCAGCCATACTAACCAGTAGACAAAAGACATGAAAGGACACTTCTCAAAAGAAGACATACACACAGCCAATAGAGATACAAACAGCCAATACATTTAAAAAAAGCCCAGCCTTACTAATCACCAGAGAAATGCAAATCAAAATCACGTTGAGATACCACCTAACTCCAGTAAGAATGACCATCAGTCATAAATCAAAAAACAACAGATGCTGGTGAGGATGTGGAGAAAAGGGTACACTTTTGCATGGTGGGTAGGAGTTCAACCTCTATGAAAAACATTGTGGCAATTTTTGAAAGAAGTGTAAATTGACCTTCCATATGACCCAGCAATACTCCTTCTGGGAATATACCCAGAGGAACTAAAATCATTCTACAAAAAAGATACCTGCACACACATGTTTATTGCAACACTATGCACAATAGCAAAAACATGAAACCAACCCTACTGCCCACTGAAAGTGGACTGAATAAAAAAAGTGATACATATACACGATGGAATATTAAACAGCCATAAAGAAGAATGAAATTATTAACTTTCAGCAACTTGGATCGATTTAGAATCTATCATACTCAATGATTTATCAGAGAAACAAATAACTGAATACCACATGTTCTCACTCATTAGTAGATCTGGAACATTGATCACAATACTACACTGCCAGGAGAAGTGGTGGGCACATAGCATCATTAAGCGTACCTGATCCTAAACTAGGGGAAGTGAGGACCAGAGGGAGGCCTGAGCTTCACATCTCTAAAATAAACAAAGAGAAAAAAATAAAATTAAAAGGTAAAAAAATTCTGGGCCACTATATGTGTGCCCCAACCATCAGGCCAGGTATCAAACATCTAGAGATGGTCTCTATGCCCTGGAGCTTACAAAATTATTCAAATTGACCAATCCAGAGGGATCTCAAAAAACCTAGCCAATTCCAAACACAAGCTGCCCCCCACAGCTCCAGTTTGATAGCTTCAGTTTGCAAATCCTGTGCTGCTGTTGTGTCCTCTGGTTCTGAGCTGTAAGCAACAAAGGGATCTTTATCTATCTAAGCATTGTTGTGTTGTGTTCTGACAGATAAGAATCTTTAAATCTGCAACTATACACCCAGAAGGGTACTATGAGTGCAGTAAATGCTGAGAAGTCTTTAACCATTAGCCTAATCTCATCGAGCACCAGTAAATTCATTCTGGAGAAAGACCTTAGGAGTGCAAGCAGTGTGCATTTTTTCTTTGTCAACAGATCAAATAACAGGGCAAAGCTCTCGATATTAACTTTTGTGAGAGAGATCACAGCCAGAAATGTAAATCCCAACATCCACACAAGGAAGATTTATTGTAACTGTCAGGTATATGAGAAGTTTTTGTGAATTATGTTGCACTTTCTGAGCTGTCTGAGTCCTTTGCCTGAGTTAAATCACTGAAAGTGTGTATTCTGGAAGACATCCCTCCTTGATTAACTGGCATGGTGCCACAGTGTGTATCACCTTAAATTACTTTATTAAGGGCAGATTGCCGTGCTCTCCACCTGTATCTAGAGCATTTGCCAGTCATTTGACCTCCTTGAAGGGGCCTCATCTCATTCTCCTAACTGGCTTGGGTACGAATATCACCTAGTAATGGACAGAGAATATGGGCTGGCTTCAGCAGGTAGCTTGTAGAGACTTCCCTTCTTCAGGGATATTATTGGTTGTCTTATAATGTTGGTGATAAATTTTTCACTTTCCAAGCCACCCAACCTAATCAACTTCCACCTATTCTTTTTTGTGATAATCAAGGTCATCTTTTTAAAGCTACATTTACTCTTGGAGTTCTATTCACTGTGTCCCGTGGGCTGTTTTCATCTGGTCTAACAAACCAGCTGCTATCCTTCATAGTCAATTAAAGATGAAAGGCAGAAACTGGGATAAAAGCGGGTTTAATTTCTGCAGCCAGGTTATAGAGAGACAGGTCAACATCATTACCTAAAACACTCTCAAAGCAAAATAAATTCATTCCAGTATTTATATCCTATATTCATAGCCCTTTACCCACCCCAACTTTGAAGCCTACATGCAGTTTCAGCATGACTCGGATTTATTTATTTGTATTTTAAAGAGGTGGGGTACAATTCAGGGTTAGGCATATACGTGGTCATGGTATAGGTGAGGCCTTACTTTAACAAGCTCTCCAGGTCCACTCATGTGTGAGAACCACCATCTTAGGCTACCATCTTGTTTCCTTCTGTCTCTTCACTGCTAATTCAGAGTTTTCTAAACATGAAAGTCCCCTGGGAATGTGGATATTTTTAGATAACATTCTGGAATTCATAACATGTTTTTTTACAGTTTTCCAAGGGAAGGGGCAGACAATTGTAACATTTGGAAGGAAGGGAAAGTCACAACAGTTAAAAATGATAGCTTTAAGTTGTTGGGTTTTTTTTTTGAGTCGGAGTCTCACTCCATCACCCAGGCTAAGTGCAGTATCATGCTCACGGCCACCCCAGCGTTGACCCGCTGGGCTCTGGTGATCCTTTTTGCCTCAGCCTTCCAAGTAGCCAGAACTACAAGCACACACTACCATGCCCAGCTAATTTTTTGATTTTTTTGTGGAGACGAGGTCTCACCATGTTGCCGAGGCTTGTCTTGAACCCATGGGCTCAGGCAATCCTCTCACCTTGTCCTCCAAAAGTGCTGGGATTACAGGCTTGAGACACCACACCCGGCCTAAGTTGTTTTAAAACACATTTGTTAAAATCCCCTGTTTCCAGAGCCCTGACCAATAACAGTCCAATGTCCTCATATTCATAGATAGTGAGGAGGTGGGCAATGCCCCAAACAGGCTTTCTTTTTTAGTGAAAAGCAGGTTTATTGAGAGGACAGAAAATCCTCCACAGTGGGAGGGAACCCACGGGGGTTGCCCCACAACAGGCTTTCTGACACATTCTTGCCAGCCCTGGGTCATTCTTCATACTTCCTATTACATGGTCTGGTGTAACTGTCTGTTTCTTCTTCAGCACCAGCAATGGCTTACTAGATAAGATTGGCCTTCCAGACTAGTTGGGCAAGGCTGGGTCAAGGGAGAAGGGGGAGCAGCCACATTCTGTGTGGGGAAAGGAAAAATATGTACTTTTAAATCATAATGGCTTCTGTGTTTAGTGCAACTCAGCTACAGAAAGTATTTTTTTGAAAAAAATGACTGCTCTAGTATAACCAAAACGGCCCCTTTCCAGCCTATAACAGCTTGAGAACTGGGCTCTACCAGAATGAAAAAGCAAAAGACTTGGGGAGGTCCTTAACCTTGGATACTCCTGAGAAAAATAGCAGGAGGACAAAGAGTAGCTCTCCATCCACATTAGCCCCAATTTGCATTGCTTCCAGAGGTTCCTGGAAAAGTGATTTTTCTTCAAAATATCTTGCTCTGAATTTTAAGATTTTTATTTTGTAGTTTGACAATCAAATTGTGTGCTTTTTTTGATTTGACCATTATCATGACACCCAGCAGCAGTATGAGTTGGGTATTTGTATATATGAATGTCCTATGTTTTCCAGCATTTCTTTGGGAATACTGGCTCCTGTAATCTGCCTAGGAACCATATATCTTGAAGTTAAAAAATCAGGTGGGTTATGTTTCTGAATGTATGACATACAACAACACAGTATTTTTTCATTTTCAATTGCTTGTAACAGAATACCTAAAACTAGGTAACATATAGAGAAAATAATTTTATTTCTTGCAGTTATGGAGGACGAGAAGTCCCAAATTGAGGGACCACATATGGTGAAAGTTTTTTGCTGGTGAGGTTTTGCAAAGACCCGAGGAGGCACAGGAGGTCACAAGGTGAAGGGGCTGAGAGTACTCAGGTGTTAATGTGCTAGCTTAGTTCTCTCTCTTCTTATATAACCATCAGTTTCCCTCCCAGGATAACCCAATAATCCACTAACCCATTATGCTATTTATGAGGGCAGAACTTTCATGAGCATATCACCTCTTAGGCCCCACCTCTCAATACTGCCACACTAGGGATTACGTTTCAGCATGAGTTTTGGAGGACACATGCAAAACTTCGCAAGCAGTTTGGAAACCATATTCTGTATAGAAACAGTGACTATTTTAATAGAGAGTACAGGAGACTAGCAAACTAAAGTGGTATGGATGAATCTCTTATAAAAGGACATTCATATATATCTCAGCAACTATATCTATGTGAGATCAGGATATAGAGAAATTCTGAGAACCTACAGAATTGTATCTTCTGTCGCCAAGGTTATTGTCAGAGCAAGCAATTCAAAGGTCTTACAGATTCTTGTTCTTTCTCCTGAACGTACCTTCCAAAACTCATGTTGAATTTTAATTGCCATTGTAGCAGTGTTGAGAGGTGGGTCATTTAAGAGGTGATTAAGTTATAAGGGCTCTGCCCTTACAAAGGGATTTGTATCTTTAGTACCACAGAGTGTTTGTTAATATGAGAGTGTTATTTAAAAAAATAAAATAAGCCAGGCTCGGTGGCTCAGTCTGTAATCCCACGCCTTCGGGAGGTTGAGATGAGTGAATTGCCTGAGTCCACAGGTTCGAGACCTGCCTGGGCAGCAAGACCTCATCTCTACAATAAATCAAAAAATCAGCTGGGTGTGGTAGCGCATGCCCGTAGTTCCGGCTACTTGGAAGGCTGAGGCGGAGGATTGCTGGAGCCCAGCAGGTCGAGGCTGCATTGGCCGGGAGCGGCCACTGCACTCCAGTCTGGGTG
>NW_007259992.1:5257-6874 GCF_000164805.1 Carlito syrichta | reverse complement strand
AGTAGCCGGAATTACAGGCAAGTGCTACCATGCCTGGCTGATTTTCTGATTTATTGTAGAGATGAGATCTCACTGCCCAGGCGGGTCTCGAACCCATGGGCTCAGGCAATCCACTCACCTCAGCCTCCCAAAGGCGTGGTATTACAGGCTTAGCCACCGGGCCCGGCTGTTAGAATTTTTATTAGGATTTTCTTGATTTTTTTTTTTGAGTTGGAGTTTAACTCTGTCACCCAAGGCTGGAGTGCAGTGGCACACTCATGGTCACTCAGGGTCGACCTGCCGGGCTCTGACTATCCTTCCGTCTCAGCCTTCCAAGTAGCTGGAACTACAGGTGCGTACTACCATGCCCGGATAATTTTTTTTATAATCAATATTGTTTATTATGATATTGTGGGGTACAGTTAAGGGTTACGTATACAAATATGCTTCGTTCAGGCACCTTTGTTGATAAGAGGTGTCTCCCTGTCCCCAGACAGATATTTACTACCATTAATCCCATCTTCTTTCCCCTGCCCCCACCATAGTTTCCCACCACTGTCAGTCATTTTCTTATGGTAATACGTTGGATGATCAAGGTTCACTATATGAGTGAGAACATATTATACTCAGATCTTTGTTTCTGTGAGAGGTCACTCAGTATTATAGACTCTAGTTCCATCCAGGTTGCTGCGAAATTCATGATTTTGTTCTTTTTTATGGCTGCATGGTATTCCATCGTGTATATGTACCACATTTTTAAAATCCAGTCCTCTTTTGATGGACAACATGGTTGCTTCCAGGTTCTTGCTATTGTGAACAATGCTTCAATAAACATACGTGTGCAAGTATCTTTTTGATAAAGTGATTTGAGTTCTTCAGAGTATATTCCCAGTAGGGGGATTGTGGGGTCATATGGGAGGTTGATATTTAGAGCTTTTAGGAATCACCACACTGCTTTCCACAGAGGTTGCACTAGTTTACATTCCCACCAACAGTGTAGAAGAGTTCCCTTTTTGCCACACCCTCTCCAGCAACTGTTATTTTTTGAGTTATTGATAATTGCCATTCTGACTGGAGTTAGGTGGTATCTCAGTGTGGTTTTGATTTGCATCTTCCTGATGATTAGTGAGGTTGAACATTTCTTCGTGTGTCTGTTGGCTGCTCAGATGTCTTCCTTTGAGAAGTGTCTATTCATATCTTTTGCCCATTTTATAACGGGGTTGTTTGTTTGTTTTTTCTTTTCAGGACGTTTGAGTTCCTTGTAGATCCAAGATGTTAAGCCTTTGTCAGACCTGGAGTTGGCAAATACTTTTTCCCAGTCTATAGGCTGTCTCCCTGCTCTCTTGATAGTTTCTTTGGCTTTGCAGAAGCTTGTTAGTTTAATGAGGTCCCACCTGTCTATCTTATCTCTTATGGCCTGTGAGTTTCGGGTTTTGTTCAGGAATTGGATGCCAGTTCCAACTTCCATAAGGGCATATCCTTCATTTTCTAAGGTTCTTATGGTTTGAGGTTTTATATTTAGGTCTCGGATCCATTTGGAGTTAATTTTTGTGTATGGGGATAGATAGGGGTCCTGTTTGAATCTTCTGCATGTGGTCAGCCATTTTCCCAGCACCATTTACTGAATAGGTCTCCTCT
>NW_007259992.1:3391-4395 GCF_000164805.1 Carlito syrichta | reverse complement strand
TTTGCACATTTATTTATATCCTGAGACTTTGCCAAAGGCCTTTATCAGTGTAAGGAGGTTTTTGGCAGATTCTCTTGGGTTTTCAAGGTACACAATCATGTCATCTGCAAAGAGAGATTACTTGACTTCCTCTTTTCCTATTTGGATACACCTGATTGCTTTATCTTCTCTGATTGCTCTAGCCAGGACTTCCAATACTATATTGAACAGAAGGGGTGAGAGTGGGCATCCTTGTCTTGTTCCAGTTTTCAGGGGAAATGGTTCCAATTTTTGTCTGTTTAGGTGTATGCTGGCTGTGGGTTTCTCATAGATGGCTTTTACTATTTTGAGGTGTGTTCCTTGTATACCTAGATGTTTGAGGATTTTTATCAAGAAGTGGTGCCGGATTTTATCAGAAGCTTTTTCTGCATCTAATGATATAATCATGTGGTTTTTGTTTTGACATCTGTTGATGTATTTAATGACATTTATGGTTTTATGAATGTTAAATCAGCCTTGCATCCCAGGGATGAAGCCTACTTGGTCATGATGGATGATTTTTGAGATGTGTTGTTGAATCCAGTTTGCTAGGATCTTGTTGAGAATTTTAGCATCTATGTTCATCAAAGATATTGGCCTGTAGTTCTCTCTCTTTGTTGGGTCTTTACCTGGCTTAGGTATCAAAGTGATGTTAGCTTCGTAAAATGATTAGAGGAGAGTTCCATCTTTCTCAATCGCCTAGAATACCTTCAGTGCGATTGGTATCAGCTCCTCCTTAAATGTCTTGTAGAATTCTGCTGTAAAGCCATCTGGTCCAGGGTTTTTTTTTGTAGGTAGTTTTCTTGTTATGTAGTCAATTTCCCTGATTGTTATTGGTCAATTTAGGGTCTCAATTTCTTCTTGTTTCAACCCAGGCAGGTTGTGTGATGACATAAAGTCCTCCATTTCCTTAAGGTTTTCAAGTTTGTTTCCATACAAGTGTACATAGTAGTCTCTAATGAACTTTTGTATTTCTTCAGGGTCAG
>NW_007259992.1:1333-2327 GCF_000164805.1 Carlito syrichta | reverse complement strand
CAGGCTAATTATTGAAATGTGAGAGTTCATCCCTATCATAAAGTTCTTATAGAGTTGTTGCTCTTCCACTTGGTTTTTTTTTGTCTTTCTTTTGGTTTTGGGGTAGGTTAATGTATATTTTATTCTTTTCCCTGTACTCTTTTGAAGAACATTGTTCTTTTTCTTTTTCTTCTGTGTTTAGTACTTTCTTAAGTGTTTCATGTAGAGGTGTTTTCGTGGCAGCATAAGTTCTTAGGGATTGGATATCTGGGAAAGATTTTAATTCTCCCTTGCTGATGAACCTTATCTTGGCCGGAGAGGTTATTCTTGGTTTAAATTGTTTGTCTTTTAGGATTTTGAAGATGGGGCTCCAAGCTCTCCTAGGCTGTAGGGTTTCTGTAGATAAATCTGCTGCTATTCTGATTGGTCTTTTCTGGTGGGTGATCTGGCCTTTTTCTCTTGCTGCCTTTAGGATTTTTTCTTTTATGCCTAGTTTGTTTAGGCAAATTATTATGTGTCTAGGAGTTGGTCTTCTCATTTGTTGTCTTGCTGGGGTTCTCTCAATCTCTTGTGTTTGAATTTTTGCAGCACTGATTAGATGAGGGAAGTTTTGTTGAATAATCTCATGGAAAGTTTGTTCCAGTGTGGTCTCTGTCTCTCTTTCTGCCTCAGGAAGGCCAATTACTCTTAGGTTTGGTCTCTTGTAGTAATTGCTCATCTCTTAAAGGTTTTGCTCTGTCTTTTTGAGCTTGTTTTCTGTGTTTTTAACAGTTTGGGTTAGTTCTATATTTTGCTCCTCAAGCTCTGAAATTCTTTCTTCTGCTTGGGCAATTCTGCTTTCCATGCTTATCAGTTTGTTATTTATTTAATTCACAGTATTCTTTATTACTGTATCTCAGTTATCAGCTCCTTCCTAGTTTCTTCTCGTCTCTCCTCAATTCTTTTTAATCTCTCTATTAATGTCTTAATATCTAGGTTTGTAGTTTGAGACCAGTCATTCTGGGGGCTCTTCATT
>NW_007259992.1:0-375 GCF_000164805.1 Carlito syrichta | reverse complement strand
TAAAATCACTTCAGCTCTGATCTCTGGCCTCTCCCCTTTGTTTTTTGTTGCAGGCAGCTAAGTTTACTCACAGCTTGGGTTTGGCTGCCTGGAAGTTGTTTTTATCTGATTCAGCTTAGGGGTGGGGCTTTGTCTCCTGTTTAGCAATGTTACCTTAGGAACGGAGGTGGAGTTTGTTGATAGGTGGGCAGGGTAATGGAAATCTCTGCCTGGAGGAAGGCGGAGGCAGATTATCTTTCATAGATCCCTTTCTCTCTGCTTGTCTGGGTCCCCAAGCTTGGGGTCACCAGCTGAGTGCCTCAGCCAGGGTGGGCCCGGAGCTCCAGAGCTCCAAAGCTCCAATGGGCAGGCAGTGAGTGGTGAGAGTGGCCCTGG
>NW_007259991.1:4881-5522 GCF_000164805.1 Carlito syrichta | reverse complement strand
CAAGACCTTGTATCAGCCATCAAAAGTAAATCCAAAAATTATCCAGACGTGGTGGTGCAGACCTGTGTTTACAGCCACTCTGAGGATCAAGGTGGAATAATCACCTGAGTCCAGCAGGTGGAGTCCCCAGTGGCTGAGAGTGTGCCCCTGTGCTTCAGTCTTACAAAGCTGGAATCTGACTCCAAATAATAATCACCACCACCACCACCACCACTCCTGCCACCCAGTGCGAGGAGTTGCCCTCAGGGATGGGAAGGGGAAATGCACGGACTGGCCTGTCATTTGTGGAAGATTTCAAAGGTGGCCACCGGGCATGTCCATCCCATGCCTTCGGCCAAGTGACCCAGAAGGTTCACCTCTACCCTAAACATTCATGCCCCAAAGGAGAGAGGTGTGTGAGTCCACAGAACAGATGGTCCATAGCTGTGGGGCCATCAGACACAGAGTGGTCAAGATGGTCTGGTAATGCTGTGGACAGCCCAGGTTCTGGTCGCCCTGTTTTCCAACTTTGGGTGTGGGAAGGGGTCCTTCCTCTCCTGAGCACTCCATCGTCCCCCACCCATGCAGACCTTTCCCTGGGGAGTTGTGGACGCCCTTCGTGATGCAAGTGGGAGGGGTCTTTTGTGTGCTGGAGTCTCCAT
>NW_007259991.1:0-3632 GCF_000164805.1 Carlito syrichta | reverse complement strand
TCATTGCTAGTCGGATGATTGACCTGCCTGGGCAACCATTCTACACTCATAGAGGAGAGCTGTCAGGAAGCCAGCCAGGGAGCCTTGTGAACTTCCACACCATAGTGGGGTCAGCTATTGGGGGGGTTGGGGCTGGAGGGTGCCAAGCTTGGGGGACTCTCATATGTGGGGGATGGGAGGAAAAGGACTGAGGGAAGAAGGTTTGTAGGAGAATGAACTTCTTTGTTGACTTAGATTTTCTTTCTTTCTTTTCCTCTGTCTCTCTTTTGTTACCTCACTAGTTTGCCCTTGCTGCACTCAAACCCCCTAACTCAGGCCTTCCTCTTGGCCTCATCCTCCCAAACTGCTACAATCACAATCTTTCCATTTGGTCGATTCCTTGCTGGTCTTGAACTCTGAGCCTGAGGTGATCCTCCCACTGAGGTCGGCCCTCACCCCAGGTTTTCTGGGTTTTACTTGGGGTCGATGTTGGGGCTTACTATGGTGTCCAACTTGGTCTCAGCTCCCTCTCTCCAGCCATCTTCCCATCTTGGCCTCCCTGACTTTTGAGGTGACAGGCGTGAGTAGGCTGACCAAACCTTCCTGACAGTTTGATAGTCATGCACTCCCTTTCCCTGAGGGGGCCCCTGGGAACAGTGATAAGGTACACCCTGTAGAATGGGGCGGGTGGAGGTGTGGGTGCTCCAGCAGAGACACGCACCTACCACAGGCACTCCCTCTTGGCGGGCTCTGTGGGAAACTCTGGCTGCCCACTCAGGGGTCCCAAGTCATCTGAAGGGAGTGGGCCTTGCAGTGGGGCCCCGAGAGGTGTGTGAAGGCCAGGTACGGGGGCTCATGCCTGTTACCCTGGTGCTATGGAAGGCCAAGGCGAGAGAATGGCCTGATCCCCTGGCTCCAGACCAGCCCGGGCACATTGGCGAGACATCATCTTTACAAGAAACAAACAAAATGAGCCGAGAGTGGTCCCGCACACCTGTCAATCTGACCACTCAGGAGGCTGTAGTGGGAGGATCACCCAAACCCATTAGGTGGAGGCCATGGTGGCTGAGAATGGGCCACTGCACTCTGCCCTGGGTGACGTAGGGGTCTCTGACTCAGAATAAAGTACCAACCACCACTACAACTACCACAGGCTGGACTCGGGCTCACCCTGGCATCCTGGCCTTTTGGAGGCAGAGGCGAGTGGACGGCCTGAGGCTGTAGGTTTGAAACCAGTTCGGGACACTGGGCAAGAATTCATCTTGGCCACCAAAAGTAAATCCAAATATTAGACGGGCGTGGTGTTGCATTCCTGTTGTTCTATCCACTAGGGGGACCTAGGCCTGAGGATCGCCAGAGCCCAGCAGTTGGAGTCTGCGGTGGCTGTGAGCATGCCCCTGCATTCCACCTGGGTGACAGAGTGGTATTCTCACTCCAAATAATAATAATCACCACCGTCATCACCACCAACCCTGCCACCCCAGTGCAAGGAGTCACCTTCAGGGATGAGATAGGAAATAGCACTTTCCCACTTATTGTTTGTGGGAGATTTCAAAGCTGGCCCCCAGATATGTCCATCCCGTGCCTTTAGCCACACATCACAGAATGCCTGCCACCACCCTCCACACTCGTGCCCCATGGCAAAGATGTGTGTGAACTCAAGGAACAGACAGCCACGAGTTAGGGCAGCCATCGGGCACAAATCAATGAAGGCTGTACGGCAATGCCACAGATTCCGGTTGCCCAGTCTGCCACCTTTGTGCTGGGGAAAGGCTCCTTCTTCTCCTCATCACTCTATCATCTCACACCCACACGGCCCTTCCTTGAGGAGCAGGGGTCACCCATCTTGACGCATGTGAGAAACATTGTTTTTGACGTCGGTTTCTCCATCACCCTAGCCGAGGTGCAGTGGCAAAATTGTGTCTCCTGTGGCATAGACCTGCGGGACTCAGACAGTCCTTCCACCTTGGCCCCAAAAACTGGGGCTCCAGGGGCCACCATGTCTGACTCGATTTTGGGACGTCTTGCTGAGACGAGGTCTGGCCACATCGCCCGGATTGGTCTCTGACCCCTGGGCTCAGGCCACCTCCCACCTCGTCATCCCAGGGTGAAGGGCTGAAGGCTGTGAACCATGGTGCCTGGCCTGGACCTGTATGTTCTGTCTGCAGGGGCAACACAATGGAACACCCTGGAATAGAGACCACCACAACCCATGTAGCCTGGATATTGGTGCCACCACTTGCAACTCCAGTGTTTGCATTCAGGGGAGTGACTAGGACTTGATATATGGCCCAGACTGGTCTAGCACTCCCTGATTCCAGAGTTCTGCCACCTCGGCCTTCCAAAGCCACAGTCTGATTGTCTGCTGATCCACCATCTTTCAGGAACTCTAGACTCAAGTTGCGGCTTTCTTTGTAAATTGTCTCAGTCTGTTCACGATTATCCCCAATCCATAATCAAATGGGTGCTCTTCTTTTTTTTTCCTTCTTTTTTCTTTGAGTCATAGTTTCACTCCATCGCCTAGACTGGAGGTTGAGGCTCATTACTGGCCACCACGGCCTTGGCCCACCTTGCTCTGGCAAGCCTTTCCCTGGTGTTCTAAGGAGCCAGAACGACAGGGGCACATCACCACACCCAGCTTATTTGGGATGGAGGGTAGAGACGAGTTCTTGCTGAGGTTCCCTTGTGGGTCTCAGCCCTGGGTCTTGGGCAAGCCACTGGCATCAGTCTCTAAAAGTGCTGGGATGACGAGGCTAAGCCGCTGAGCCCGAACTCAATCCTTCATTGAAAAGGAACCAGAAGGCCTGGCATGGCGTACCACACCTGGAATCCCAATGCTCTGTGAGGCGGAGGCAGGAGGATGGCTGGAGCCAAGACCTGAAGGGCAACATGGGCTATGCAGGAGACCCCGTCTCCACACCCATCCAAAAAGGGAAAGTGGTTAGAAATATCCATCATCCCAGTCTCTGGAGGTGGATGTGGGAGGATTGCCGGAGCCTGCAATTTCAAGGCTGGTGGTCAATGACTGTCATTTCCTCGGGCCCTAGCCTGAGCCACAGAGCCATACCATGTCTCCAAAAACATCAGAATCATACACAGATTCTCAATTGTGTGCAATTTATTCACAGGATGACTGAATTTAGAACCAGGAAAAACGGGACTGGGAGGGAAGAAATGTTGCCAGGTGAGGGATGTGTCCCGAGTCTTTCTTGGAAGAAGGTCTTTTTTGCCTAGTCGGAGGGCCGACCTGCCTGGGGCACATTTCTCACCTCGGAGGAGAGCCAGCAGGAACCAAGCCAGGGAGCCTCAGGAACTCCCACACTAAAATGGTGGCAGTCCTTGGGTGGGGTTTGGGCTGGAAGGTGCCAAGCTTGTTGGACCCTCACATGTGGAGGGTGGGTGGGACCAACTGAGGACAGAATGTTTGCAGGAGAATGGATTTCTTTCTTTCTTTCCTTTCTATTTTCCTTCCTTTCTTCCTCTTTTTCTTTCTTTCTTTTCTTTCCTCACTAGGTTTCCTAGGCTGCTTTCAAACAGCCCAACTTGGACCATCCTCTCGGCCTGGGCCTAACAAACTGCTGGGATGACAGGCTTGACATTTGATTGACATCCTGGTCTTCCGACCTGGTCTTGAATCTGGGCCAGAGGGGATC
>NW_007259990.1:3284-6965 GCF_000164805.1 Carlito syrichta | reverse complement strand
CAGTGAGGAAATGTAACTACTGTTCCTCCTTTTCCTCTTTCTTTTTTTTTTTTTTTTTTGAGTTGGAGTCTCACTCTGTTGCCCAAACTGGAATGCAGTGGCCACTTCCGGCCACCACAACCACGACCTGCTGGGCTCCGGCGATCCTTCCGCCTCAGCCTTCCGAATACCCGGAATTACCGGCATGCGCTACCACCCCCGGCTGATTTTTTTGATTTATTGGATAGATGACTGCTCCCTGCCCCGGGTGGTTCAAACCCATTTACTCACGCCATCCAATCTCCTCACCCTCCCTGGCTGATTAGAGTACTAGCTGAACCACTTAACATTCTTTCATTGATTATATTAAAAACTTGGGATGTAAAGCAGAGCAGTGGCATAGGGTTCAGGTCTCCCTGTCTTGATCTGTTGGCTCATCTTGGGTGATGGTCCTCCTGGATATTAGGTTGCTATAATCTCTACGCAGTCAGGTTATGGATTAACTATCTAGAGACTGCACCCAAAAAGCAGGTTTCTGCAATCAAAACTCCATTTCTGGTCTGTTTTCAAGCTAGTCTCTGGAATTCTTAGCAAACATATGATCATATGGAGGATGAGGGAGGAAGGAATAAGAAGGTAAAAGAGATTGAAATGTTTTAAATAGTGTGAATAATCTTAAACAGTTTCAAAGCAGAATACTTTGTTACAAGGCCACCAGAAAAAACTTGATCAAACAAAGTTAAGTTTATTAAATTTATTACACTAAGAGAGAATACCACTTGACAGTTTTAGTAATCTCACAATGGAATATTAAGAAAATTTGTGCGAGGCTCAGTGGCTCAGCTTGTAATCCCGTGCCTTTGGGAGGCTGAGGTGAGTGGATTGCCTGAGCCCGCGGTTTCAAGACCCACCTGGAAAACTTGGAGAGACCTCATCTCTACAATAAATCAAAAATTATCTGGGCATGGTAGCGCATGCCTGTAATTCCGGCTACTCGAAAGGCTGAGGTGGAAGGATCACTGGAGCACGAGCAGGTCGAGGCTGCGGTGGCTGGGAGGGACCACTGCACTCCAGTCTGGGTGACAGAGTGAGACTCCAACTAAAAAGAAAAAAAGAAAAAAAGAAAAAGAATATTTGTAGAGTTTCAGGGTATGAACCAAATGATTTTTTGCAGGAGGATCTTGCAATACTAGAAATTTTTTAAGCATTGAAAAAGTTTTATCAAAGTTCCTTCACCTGTCTCTAAAATATGTATTACCACACTATTTTCCAACAAAAAGTCAGTTAAGAAAACTAGTAATTGGCAATATATTACTTTTATTTTAGTTATATAAATCTAGATTACTTAAATTTACATTAGTTTTGCATAATGTTCCATGGCATAATGAACTTAGGTTCTAGTTAAAAAACTGTGTATTAAACTTAATAAGTGGGGCCATGTTTCTCTGTAAGCTCTGGCCCTTTTCCCAGTCTGGGAGAGGTGGATCCTTCCTTTCCTCTCTCTAATCTACTTCCTAAATAAGCCATATTTTCCAATCTTAAAAAAATTGCAAGTATGCAAACATAGAAAAGTTGCTTGGTGAGAATGATAAAGAATTTTGTGAAAGACAATTGTCATAGTAATTCCTTCACAGGGACAATGGTTGGAACAGATGGCGCTTAAAATTCATAGGCTTTTCTAAATATAGTTTAATATAAGAACTAGCTGTACAACCTTGTTAGATACCTCAATATAACATTGTACTTCAAAACATAATTTCATATTGATTAAGATTGCTATAGGGTTTTTTTCAGCCTGATCAACCTTTAGACAGGCTTCTCTCTACTTCTAGGCCTCTAAAATTCCTCCCCTTAGGTATTTATTTTGGAAAATTTATTGTAAATTCTGCCCCTTAGAGATGAATATCTCTTTCAAAGCCTTTACTACCCATGACTGTCCTTTTCATGGACTTGGAAGCCATTGTTTTGAAATGGAATAAACAAGGAAGATATAGTTCCTGTGTCCTGGGCTTAGTGAGAAAGTAGAAGCCAAATTTCAGAAGAAGTCTAACTTCAGTGGGGTAACTTTGGACCAAGTCATAAAACTAACTTCTCTTATAAAGATACAAGCAAACTTACTTTTCCTCTGAGTATGGCCAACCTACAAACACAAATAGCCTAAGGTCTTTACAGCCTCAACTCTTAAAATGTCTCTACCCATTTGCTTTTTCTTTTCATTAAGGTTTTCTCTTTTTTTTGAGTTGGAGTCTCACTCTGTCACCCAGACTGAAGTGCAGTGGCTGCTCCCGGCCACCGAAACCTCGACCTGCTGGGCTCCAGCCGTCCTTCTGCCTCACCCTTCCAAGTAGCTGGAATTACAGGCATGCGCTACCACACTTTTGTAGATTCAATTCAGTGTATTTAAAGCTAACTAAAGTTGACATTAAAATTTTTAAAGACAGGCAAAAATTCACATTAAAAAATACTCCCTATATTTCTATTTCGAGTAAGAGTAGGTAATAAGATTCCAGACGTTAAAACCTACTTCACATCCTGTGTCTTCATTTTGGCAAATGGCTTAGGTTCCAAAACTGATTCATCTCCATTAAAATGTAAGCACAAAAAGAAGAATGTATCTGTGAATATAGAAACATATTTTAAAGGGACCAGATGATCTTTGAAGCAGCATTAGTGTTTACTTTCATCTGTCTGGAAATGACCATTGTATAAGTTTCATGGGAAGTATTAGCAGTTTCCTGGTCTAAGGCTAACATTGTGATCATTTATCTAAGGTTAGAACATGATGTAAACCATAAGCAGAGAGCAGATAAAGGGTTTTCTTGGCAGTTGGTAGCTAAAATTCAAGAGGCTCTAGAAAATGGCGACCTTTCTTGTCTTTTTCTCTCCACATTGGTTCTGGCAAAGGAGGACATTCCTGCTGGTGAAATTTCCTTATAACCCGGAGAAGTTCATGGAAAGCTCGATCCACATGCATCCTCATCTTTGCTGATGTCTCCACGTATGTTCCTTTAAGTTGCCATGCCTTTGGGAGGCTGAGGTGAGTGGATTGCATGAGCCCGCGGGTTTGAGACCTGCCTGGTGGGTGAGACCGCATCTCTACAATAAATCAAAAAATCAGCCGGGCATGGTAGTGCATGCCTGTAATTCCAGCTACTTGGAAGGCTGAGGCGGAAGGATCGCCGGGGCCCAGCATGTAGAGGCTGCGGTGGCCGGGAGCGGCCACTGCACTCCGGTCTGGGCGACAGAGTGAGACTCCAACCTCCCCCCCAAAAAAAGTTGCCTTGCTAACTGCTGTCCTTTCTGTGTTACCTGTCTGTGGTGGTCCACATCTGCTTTCTTAGCAATTAAAATCATCTTTGGAAACCCATCAGGAGCCTTGACTCTGAGAATGCCTTCCAAACGCACAGATTTCTTCAAAATTGCCTCTGTCTGTGACTGAAAGGACAAGAGGAAACCCTCGCCAGTCCTCCCCTACTGTTCTCTCCTTGCACTGACGCGTCTTGTGCTGCTGTGGCCAAAAGATCCAACCGGGCTGCTCTGTCATCAGTCCCATGCTGCTTTGCATCGGAGTCTTCACGGTTGGATCACAACCTGAGACACAACGCGCCTGCATGGACCGGACGGTGAGAGCCCACTTGCCTCCGCGCCCCGCCGCCCCCGCCCCCACCACCAGCCGGTGCTCCCCTGGCCGGAGCCCTCGCT
>NW_007259990.1:0-3047 GCF_000164805.1 Carlito syrichta | reverse complement strand
GCAGCCTCCAGCGCCGCGGCCGGCGGGCCGTCTGGGGTACGAGTTGAGCTTTCAAGAGTTTTCCCGACGACTTTGAAACGCGGTTGTGCTATTTTCGTTTTCAACAGCAATATGCGAGACCTGCATAGTGATGGCCCTTCCTGTTTTATTTTGTATTTCCCTGATGAAGAAAAAAGCATCCGTTCAAGTCTTTGTTGGCTATTTGTATACCTTCTGTAAAGCATAGGTTGAAAATTTTTATTGAATTCTATGCTTTGTGAACGTTATACGTGTTCTTTACGTATTCCTTACATATACTGCATGCAAGCTGACATATAATCTATTTTTCTTTCATTTTTTGAAAGTATCTTTTGAAAAACAGATTTTCGTATTACAGGCAAATTAACAAAATGCTTACATTATGTTTCTTAAGTGATTTTTGTGTTTATATAAGAAATGGTAACTATCCAAGTCATGAAGACGTTCTTTCATCTTTTCTCCTAGGAGAGTTACAGTTTTTGTCTTTTTTTTTTTTTCTTTATTTCAATAGCTTTAGGGGGTGCAAATAGCTTTTGGCTACATGGATGCATTTGTATCGTGGTGAAGAAGTCATGCCATTAAGTGCACCCACCACCCCCATCTGTCCACGTTGTACCTGACAGGTGATTTTTTGGTCCCTCTCCCCATTCCACTCTCCCACTTCTGAGTCTCCAATGTCCATTACATCACCCTTTCTGCCTTTGCAGATTCTTGGTTTAGATCCCAGTTATAAGTGGAAATATGTGGTGTTTGGCTTTCTATTCCTGAGTTACTTCGCTTACCATGAAGTTCTCCGATTCCATCCAAGTTGCTGCAAAAAACATTATTTCATTCTTTTTTATTGTTGATTGGTATTCTATAGTGCATATATACCACATTGTCATTATCCACTGGCTGATTGATGGGATGGACATTTAGCTTGATTCCACATCTTTGCAATTGTGAACTGTGCTGCAATGAGTATGCAGGTACAGGTGTCTTTTTTATGTAATGAATTCTGTTTCTTCAGGTAGATACCTAGCAGTGGGATTGCTGGATCAAATGGTAGATCTACTTTTAGTTCTCTGAGAAATCTTCATACTGATTTCCACAGAGGGTTGCTAATTTATATGCCAGTAATAGTGCATAAGCAACACCCTTTCTCTGCATCTGTGCCAGCATCTCTTGTTTTTTGATTTTTAAAGAATAGTCATTCTGATTGGTGTAAGGTTGCATCTAATTGTGGTTTTGATTTGCATTTCCCTGGTGATTAGTGATATTGAGCATTGTTTCCTTATGTTTGTTGGCTATTTGTATATCTTAAGTTGTCTGTTCATGTCCTTTGCCCACTTTTTAGTAGGGCTATTGACCTTATTCTTGTGGATTTATTTGAGTCCTTGTAGATTCTGGATATTAGTTTTCTGTCAGATGCAGAGTTTGGAAACACCTTCTCCCATTGTGTAGGTTACCTATTTTCTCTGTTGATTATTTATTTTGCTGTGCAGAAGGTTTTCTGTTTAATTAAATCCTACTTTTTTTAGTTGCATTTGATTTTGGGTTTTAGCCACAAATTATTTGCCTAGGTTGATAATTCACTGACATCACATAGTTACTCAATGGTAAGTTTTCAACAACACATAGTTACTCAATGGTAAGTTTCAACTACAACTCAACTAGATGTGCTTGTTGCTCATTTGAGACAATTGATGGACAGTCTTGCTATGATTGGCAGTGTTGTGCCAAAGAGAACAGAATTTGGAGACAGTCATTTGTTAAAAACGAAAGCAAACTAGACCATCTTTATTGCTTTAGAAAAGTTTATTTACAGTTCCTCTCCACTGCCTGGAAAAGTTTAGTCAAAAGCAGGTTAATCCAGTAATTATGTTTTCATTTGAAGAGAATAAAATTATCTGGTTCTAGATGACCCCACCCTCCATTCTCCCGAAAATTTTGGCCTATATAACCAAAAAATACTCATCCAAACAGTAGGTTTGCAAACAAAATGAGATTCAGCTTCCTCACAGTCCACTTGTAGGAAGCTTGTCATCATCTTTTGAAGAGTCTTTATAGGTACATTTCAAGAGGAGATCAGTGGTTGACTTTAGATTTATCTGCGTGTTAGAAACAGTGATGCACTGGTAAAACAGCTCCCCCCACCACCCAAAAAAATGAACAGAAAGTTGCAATTTGCAGTGTTTGACAATCTCTGTAGTTAAATATGCCCATGATTGCTGCCTTCAGGCTTGCAGTCAGAAATATTAACATCCAACTTGCAAAATTTCTGAGTATTGACTGTTGACTCACAAGCCAATTCAAGTCTGCTTTAGCTTACCACTGGACTTATACTTAACAAACAGGATTGAAATGTTTGCTGAGAGCTTTAGCAGAAAGCAGAAATCCATATTTCATTTTTTCTGCTATCCTTTAGTCTCTCTTAAGTTAGATTAAATAACCCAGATTTAAAATGACAAAGAACTTTGAATACATGAAAAGTAAAATCAGTCTTCATTGTGCACAATTATTTTATCACTGTTCTTATCATCTTGTTAGTTCAGTTGTCTCTTTCCTCCTCTTTGGGATTAAGAGGAATGTCTTTTTTGCCTTTGGAGCGTAATGTCTGGTCCATAGTATGATCTCAAAAATGTTTATTAGATAAGTGGTTTTATGACCCTTCGTGATACTTTAAAAAAATCTATACCCATGACAATTCTATGAAATCAGTTATTACTATACCCGTATTATTACTATACCCATGACAATTCTATGAAATAAGTTATTACTGAAAAATGTGATGTCAGCATAGCATTTTAAAGTCCCTCCTTTTTTTTGTTAGTCAGAATCTGACTCTGTCACCCAGGCTGGTGTGCCATGGGACACTCATGGCCACCTCAGCTCCAACCTGCTGGGCTCTGGCAATCCTTCTGCCTCAGCCTTCCAAGTATTCAGAACTACAGGCATGTGCTACCATGCCTGGCTAATTTTTATTTATTTATTGTAGAGACGAGGTCTTGCTAAGCTGCCTGGACTGGTCTCAAACCCATAGGCTCAGG
>NW_007259989.1:53690-63456 GCF_000164805.1 Carlito syrichta | reverse complement strand
AAAAGGGAATGGGTTACCAAAAACAAAACAAAAAGTGCATTGGTTGTAAATGCCACTTTATTCAGAGGAATGGAAAAAATGCAAAATATGCAAGGAAAATGAAAAACACATAAACTTTAAATAAAGAGTTCCATTTCAAAAATTTTTTCTTAGGTATATTAAGGATCTAGAATCAAAAAGATATTAAGTCCCATTCTTTTCCAAAAACTTTGCAAGAACACCTTTGCACACTCTTGACCCTGTCCTTGTTCTCATCAAAATATTTTTAAAGGGCACACAGACCCAAACACTACACAAAAGTAAACATCTTTTCCAAGAAGCATGTAGTATCAGATTGTTAAATATGTTTTCCTTCTGTCAGTCATTTTAAAATGTCACCTACAATCCAGTATCCGAATGATGAAGGCAAGAAAGAATATTTAGGTTTTAGAGCTGGCACAACCCTAAAATATCTGAACTAAGGTAGGAAGATGGAGTTTTCTACTTCCAGAAATTTCATGTTAGAAGTAGAATAATAATGAAGAAGAAATTATTATCAATTACTTAGAAAAATATTCTTTCATAACTTCAAATGTATATCCTCCAAAGACCATTGCCATTTGGTAAAAGTGAGAGGACAGCTCTTACAAAAGGGGGATTTCAGGGTAGAAAAATGGTGACCTCTTTCCAAATTTGAAGTTATCTTTAAATAAACTTTTTATTTTAAAAGTTTTAGAGCCGGGCTTGGTAGCTCAGCCTGTAATCCCGCGCCTTTGGGAGGCTGAGGTGAGTGGATTGCCTGAGCCCGCGGGTTCGAGACCCGCCTGGGCAGCGAGACCTCATCTCTACATTAAATCAAAAAATCAGCTGGGCATGGTAGCGCATGCCTGTAATTCCGGCTACTTGGAAGACTGAGGCGGAAGGATTGCCGGAGCCCAGCAGGTCGCGGCTGCGGTGGCCGGGAGTGGCCACTGCACTCCAGTCTGGGTGACAGAGTGAGACTCCAACTCAAAAAAAAAAGTTTTAGATTTCTTTTAAAAATCATAAAGACAATACACAGAGTTCCAATATACCCCATACCCAGTTTACCCTGTTATTGGCATCTTACATTAGTATATTTGTTACTAGTAAACCAATATTGATACATTATTACTAACTAATGTACAGGATTCATTCAGATTTTTTTCAGTTTTCCTGAATGTCCTTTTTCTATTTCAAGACACCACAATTACTTTCTTTTCTTTCTTTTTTTTTTTTTTTTTTTTTGAGTTGGAGTCTCACTGTCGTCCAGACTGGAGTGCAGTGGCCGCTCTCGGTCACTGCAGCCTCGACCTGCTGGGCTCCGGCGATCCTTCAGCCTCAGTCTTCCGAGTAGCCGGAATTACAGGGGTGTACTACCACACCCGGCTGGTTTTTTGATTTATTGTAGAGATGAGGTCTCACTGCCCAGGCGGGTCTCGAACCCGCGGGCTCAGGCAATCCACTCACCTCAGCCTCCCAAAGGCGCGGGATTACAGGCTGAGCCACCGAGCCCGGCTCTTTTTTTTTTTTTTGGAGTCAGAGTCTCACTCCGTCACCCAGGCTGGAGTGCAGTGGCACGCTCACAGCCACCCCAGCATCGACCTCCTGGGCTCAGGTGATTCTTCTGCCTCAGCCTTCCAAGTAGCCAGAACTATCGGCATATGCTACCATACCCGGCTAATTTTTAGATACATCGTAGAGACGAGGTCTCACCAAGTTGCCAAGGCTGATCACGAACCCTTGGGCTCAGACACGCTTATCATCTCAGCCTCCCAAAGTGCTGGGATCACAGGCTTGAGCCACGGCGTCCGCCCACAACTGCTTCAAATCATCATGTCTCCTTAGGCCCCTCCTTGACTGTGACAGTGTCTTAGACTTGATGCTGACCGTCATCATTTTGAGAAATACTGATCAGATATTATGTTGAATGCCCCACAAATGGGATTTATCTGATGATTTTCTCATGATGAGATTGAGGTTAAGAGATTTTGGGAGGAAGACCGCAAAGATGTTATTGTCATCACACCATACCAAGGATATACAAGAATCATCACATCAACCAAGGGTACACTATCCACATAACTTACCACTGCTGATGCTGTTCTTGATTATCTTGCTAAGGTAGTATGGTCAGATTTCTCCACTGTAAAGTTACTTTTCCCCCTTCCATACTGTATTCTTTGGAAGGGAGTCACTATGTGTAGTCTACACTTAAGGAGTGAGGAGTTATGCTTCACCTCCTTGAGGATGGAGTATGTATAATTAATTTGAAATTCTTCTGCGTTGTGAATTTATCTGTTCTTCCCCACTTGTTTATTTATTTATGTCAGCTTGGACTAATGACCATTTATTTTATACTCTGGGTTATCATCCAAAATATACTTCATAGCTCAGCTTTGGCCATCTGGAGTCTTTCAGATGGTCCCCTGTGTCTTGGGTGTACTCCACCCTAGTGGGTTGCTGTCCCTGTTGTTTGAGTGCTTCCTTACTTTCGGACGCCACAAGATACTCCAGATTCATCTCGTATATTTCCTGCCCCAGTCCTAGCCATTTCTCCAAGAAGTCCTGTTTCCTCTTATTGAAGAATGGCATTAGAAACCCAGATCTGGGCACTAGGTGTGCTCTCTTTTAGACCCTTTCAGCAAAGATATACATGTGTGTACCCTTGGAAACATACATATCTATCAATATTTCTATATGCAACCATCTGCATCTATATGAAGCTAAACACGAGTTCACTGTGATGTCTCCAACTCTATTCCGTTATTGCATGGATCATTCTAGTCTCTTCCCCTTTCTTATCTGTAACATCCCATGCCAACAGTGAGAAACCTAGCTCCTATCATCAGTCATCTAATTATGTAATTGCTGAATTCCAGAATACATGTATAGTGGTACCAGAATTATTAACTGGTACCTTTATGTGAAACAACTTTATCAACTAAACTACAGCATGTATGTACAGTTCCATTTCCCTTACACATTCCACTCATTCCAAAGTTATTTAAGGTGCCACATTTTTCTCCCACCTCGTCAGTGAGGTTGTTTCATACATTTATAATATAGATATTTTTCATTTCATTCTGGCATCATCTGACTTTCCAAATAATTATTTTAAATTACATTTAAAACTTACAATATAATTTAAGTTTTATTCTGCCGGCATAGGGTGATGGTGGGAAGGGGAGAAGCCACTGAAGAAACTTGAAAGGAAAGGCACCAACACAGAGATATCTTAAGTTTCTATCTAATCTCTTGTTTAAAATACAAATTGGACGGCCGGGGTGGCTGTAATCCCAGCACTTTGGGAGGCTGAGGCGAGAGGACTGCCTGAGCCCACGGCTTCGAGACAAGTCTGGGCATCATGGTGAGACCTCATCTCTACAATAAATAAAAAAATTAGCTGGGCATGGTGGCGCACACCTGTAGTTTTAGCTACCTGGAAGGCTGAGGCAGAAAGATCGCCTGAGCCCAGCAAGTCGAGGCTACGGTGGCTGTGAGCGTACCACTGCACTCCAGCCTGAGTGACAGAGTGAGACTCCGACTCAAAAAAAAAAAAAAAAGAGTCAATTGAAAACTAATATGATAAATTTATTTTTTAAATGTGCTGGAGCACTTTGGGAGACCAAGGTGGGAGGATCACTTGAGTCCAGGGGTTCAAGACTGGCCTGGGCAACATAGAAAGACACCGTCTCCACAATAATTTAAAACTTAGCCAGGCATGGTGGCATGTACTTGTAGTCCTAGCTACTTGGAGGTTGAGGCAGGGATATCACTTGAGCCCAGGAGGTTGAGGCTGCAGTTAGCTATGATTGTACACTCCAGCCTAGGCAACAGAGCAAGAAATTAAACAAAATAATTTTTTTTAATGTACTTGAAAACTTCACATATAATAGGTGGCATGGTAAATATCAAAAGTAAGAAAAACTGCACTTTTTATACCTGGGACATGTAGCAAGACACTTCCAGGAGTTTCCAGTTGCTTTATTCAATTTTCTTACCAGAAAAATGGGAATTAAAAGTTTCTCATCCAGGACTGAGAATGTATGGTAGGTATAGTGATATTATTATGTCATTCAAGGGTAAATATGTAGAAACTATTTCAGTTTTAATAAATATAGACTCTATGCCCTGGAGGGATAAGCTCTATCTAATTATGCTTTTCACACAATTGTATATTTTTTCACACAAGTATATTCATAAAGTATTGTGATCCTAATAATTAGTATTCACTCATATCACCAAGGAATTATTTCTGTCTAGCAACCTGGGATCCTTAGTCATTTTATAATCCTTAAAGTATCCAAGCAGCTACCAGGACATAATTAGATTTATTCTTTTTTTGAGTTGGAGTCTCACTCTGTCGCCCAGGCTGGAGTGCAGTGGCACACTCATCATCACCACAGCCTTGACCTGCTGGGCTCAGGTGATCCTTCTGCCTCAGTCTTCCAAGTAGCTGGAATCACAGGTGCATGCCACCATACCTAGCTAATTTTTTTTATTTATTGTAGAGATGACGTCTCATGAAGTTGCCCAGGCTGGTCTCGAACCCCTGGATTCAGGCAATCCTCCCGCCTCTGCCTCTCAAAGTGCTGGGATTACAGGCATGAACCACTGAGCCCAGCTTAGATTTCTTCTTAAGTACATAGTAGAGTTTAGAGAGACTTGGTACCCCAGCCTCTAAGTAGCTAGGACTATAGGTGCATGCCACCATGCCTATCTTGACTATAAATAAAATTCCCCCCAAAAAAGGAAAAAAGAGAAAGCATCTTTCTAGGATTCACTTTTTTAAAAAAGCATTTTTTAAAAATCCTTATAAGATTGCATAAAGGATATTAATATACTAACATAATTACAAACTTTCAAGGATACAGTTTAAGCTTCTGCTGTGATCAAGCATTTTATTGAATAATCAGAAAAGGAGATATCTTTCACCCTTTGAAAGAGCAAAATGTACCCAAAGACCTCTTTAGCTTCTTTACAGAAACCAGCATTTATCTGTAAGTCATTCCTATTCAACACTTTTGCATGTAATTTAATTCACCAGTCTCATCTCTTTCTTTGTAGTAAGCACTTAGGAAAAAGTCATGTTTGAGGCCATTAATATTTCTTCCAAATACTGTCAATAGTTCCCTCTTCCCCATTATTCTAGTTCAAAAACGAAATATCTGGGAGTATAAAAACTATAATTTCCTAGTTAGATATTCAGAGACAATATATTGTTATATCTTATTGAAATTCCCATCTTTAGTAATTTCAAAAAAATGTGAAGATACAATAAGAACACCTGTTTCTTTCCCTCACAGCCTCCAAAGAATATCTAATAAGTTATTCTATAAATAAATCACTCTGCTATTGTACTGATGCGAGTTTGTACCAACCATGCAATTTCCCAGAGGCTGCCTCAGATTCTAGCAGAAATAAGACAGGAAGTGAACTCATTCTGAGCAGTGCAGGACACCAAAGCAGGAGGTAAGAGACAAGGAACGGACAATTCAAGTTCAAATTCAAAGTGATGCTTAAAAAAAACCTAAAAGGTTTTTTTGGGAGGTAGGTGAATGTTTGATGTAAGCAACTGCCAAAGACCACTGCTTCCATTAAGGGACCCTAATAGTATAAAAGAAGGCTCTCAATCTCAGCTCACAGAGATCAACATTCCTCCATCCAAGCTCTGCAATAATTACCATATTAACTTACAGCATGTTTGCACACAGAAACAGGTAAAATAATAAGGAATCAATAAAGTTTCATTTTAAATTCTCAAATTTTTAAAAATCTAAACGGTGGGAGGAAGGGCAATAAGAAGAGGACAGATGGCTGCCTAAATGTATCCCCAGAAAACATTGCCTCATCAATTCCTCCTTGACCTGAAAATCAGGGGTCTTCCCAGTTACCAAATACCAAGAGTCATGGCCAAAGAAGCCAGTGTGTGGTCTCAGCAGAGATACTCCTCAGAAACACAGTATCTGACATACTGTGGGAGTTCACATTATATGGCAACTGACAGAGTCCAGGGAGGCATAGCTGCCAAGAGACAGGTCCACTAAGAAGCCACGAAGCAGAACTGGCTTTATGTGAAAGCACTTTGCCAGGCCTCACACTGACCCAACTCCGCAGCAGTCTAGTCTCTCAGGGGGACTATGAAGGAACGTGGAGAAAGTATTCACTCAAGACCTATCTCTCCCATACCTAGCGCTGAATTCGCTGGCAAAGATCTCAATGGAGAGCTGAGCTCGGGATTTCATCACTACTAAGCTTGCTTTTCAATCTCCTCACTCTGAGATACAAGGGCTTAATAAAGTAATCTTTTCATCTTAACTCAAGGGAGACAATCCTACGAAGGGTTCAGCGTGCCCGAGAATCGACCTGCTTCACTGTGGGTCTAAGGATTTGAGGCTACCTGGGTGATGTCACAGAATAAACAGAGGCATCTCTGCAGAGCTGGTCCAACGTCTGAGATCATTCCTGCAGTGCAAAAGATTAACAGGCACGGGGCTGCGGCGCTCAGATAACCTACCTGCCACTCTGGTCTGAGGTCCATGTAACTGATCGCCCCTCGGGTTTGGTTTTGTACCATATCCTGAGAGCATGAGGAAAGTCAGTAGCTGTCTGAACCCCTGTCTTCCTGATCTGTAAGCTCCAAGTGTCAGTGTCAAAGAAGAGCTCCCCACAGCCAGGAGCCTGGCTGCAGCGAGCGTAATAGTCTAACTGCTCCCTCCAACGATCTGCAGGCAGAGTCACAAGTTCATGTACAATCTGATTCCTGAGCTCCTCAGAAACAACTGTGAGCTCGGGAGACCTTGTAAATTTTTCAATACCTGGCACAGCAGCAACATCCACCTCCTCAACTTTTAACACAGATAAATCACAGCAGTCCAGCACTAGCAAAAATTCCCCACTCCCGTGATTCCCTGTGTCACAGCAGTACTTTGAGGTAGAGATCCCAGAAGCCTGTTCTCGGTTGTCATGGTTACCATCTTTAGCAGAAGTATCTTTTTCACCTTTACTACAGATTGCAAAATCATTATATTCCATTTTAGAGGAGAAGGTCCCTGCATTTGTCACAGAAATACAGCAGGTTTCAGGCATCCCAGATTTGCAGGCTTCATTTGACTCTGATTGGCAGGCTTCCTCAGTGAAGCTATTCTGTTTCTTGAATCTGTTTCCATCCTCAAAGAAAAGCACGATGGTCCCGTCAATGACTTGACTTTCAAAATCCACATCTAAATCCAGTGCATAGTGTTTCACAAGGATGTGGTTGGTGTTGGCCATGAGAGGCAGGTCATCTCTGGAAGGGTCCAGCTGTATGTCCATGATTTGGTTTATTATTTGCAAGCTTTGGTAAAATCTCAGAGAGGTATTCCCATCTGCCTTAATCTTCCAGAATCATAAATAGCTGCTTACCAAAAAAACAACTGATGTCGCAAACTAGGTTCCACAACTTTCAGTACCCTGGCAAAGAAGAAAAACACAATTAGACAAAATTCCAAATAAGACCCTAAATGCTCATGCAACCGCTGTTCCTGCAAGTTGACTACCATCCTTAAATAATCCCCAATGTGGTAGATGTTCTCGGTTAGAAGGCAGACTAATCTTTTTGACTGACATGAAAGAAAGCTGCATTGTGGGTTTCTAAAAATATTGCAGTTACCAGTGGAATGAAATGGACTTCCCCAAAGCCAGAAGAATCATGCTCCTAACTGAAGCAATTCTTGTTTTGGAAAAGAGCAATTGTTAAGCAAAAATGTAGCTGAGCATCCTAGTGAATCTTGTTTTAAAAGATATTAAATGTATCATTTCTAATTTTGTGCACCAAATGATAAATGATTGTTTCTCCACTGTGATTCTAAGTAACAAGTGTGAATGAAGGCTAAATGGCCTCATACATTTTATTCTTTGAGAGTAATAATTTAATGCATACAATGAAACTCCAGGGATTAATGTACTTTTCACATTAGGACTGCTCTCGTATCAGCACTTCCAGTAAATTACGGGAAAATGAGCCAATTTACCAGGAGTGTATTCTAAGTATTCCTTTGAGATTGTTCAAGGAGATTTTTCAAATTTATAGTTAAATACTCAAGGTATATCATTACATCTTAATAGCTGAAAACCCATTAACATTCTGGATAATAGCCTTCTTGTGGCAAACAAAAGGTCTTCTCATTTAAAAAAAAAAAAAGCATGCAAATACCTATAAAAGGGAGGAGAGAAATTAAAATGTAGAAACAGATGTTACAATAAAATGCACAAGTTCTTCATAAAAGTTCTGAATCAAAATGTGTTCTTATTGTATAATAGAAATCCAACTAAAAGGAAAATTATTTGAAATTATTTCAGTCCCTGTTGTGTACCTAATTTCTTTTAGCATATGCTGTTCTTTTTTATTCTTTTACCAACACTGAAAAAGAAACAGGAAAGGAAAAGAAAAACTCTGACAGAGTAGATACATTTAAAATAATTTTTGTATTTCTAAATACCAGGAGATATTCTTTTATCCACTAAAAAACATCAAAACTTGGCTTGACCTTTCAAGTAAATTGAGCCCTCCCTTTTTATTCTAACTCACGTCCCTTCCAACTTTACCTGCCTCACTACTAGACCCTTTTATGTCCTGTCCTTCTAGAATCCCATTCCAGCAATACACCCTATTGGATTTTCTGTTTCTACCTCTCTACTATTTTCCTCATTGAAATTTCACCTATCCTTAAAAAAATCTGTCCTCCTGCAGCCTTGTACAATCCAGCTTTTAGCTATTTTCCAGTCATGGAGACCACACTCCCTTGTATCCTTGTCCCCTAGCCAAAGGACCTGCTGAAGACACTGCTCCCTGAAGATGACCTGGCTCCAGGCCTCCCTGCCTTTTAGACTAAGCCGTGGGCAGTGCCTGGAGTGCTCCTGGCTCCCACCTCCCATTGCCACCTGCCAAATCTTCTTCTTCCTCTGTGCCCCAGGTCAAGGGCAACCACCTCCTGAAATCCTTCCCTGGTCAATGCTCCCTCCCTCACCAAAATGTATGTAGTACGCTTGAAGTACAATAGGAGTAGAAATAAACCAAAGATGCAAACAGCAGCTTGAATTTACTTTATGGAGAAGCCGGTACTTCCCTTGATCCTAGAAAAGTCAGTGGGCACAGGGGGATAAGCCAGGGTATTTTCTTTCTGCCCTGTCATTTAATAAATAATAACCTTCAACAAAGTCATTGGCTATATCTATGTAGAGAACCAGTGATGTTAAAACTCCACTGTCTGGGACTGCTAATATGCAGTATTTTGTTGGTCAACCATTCAAAAAAATGTTTAATTACAAAAGCCCTGAACACACACACACACACACAGACACACAGAAGCAAAACTTGAATTGACTAAGACAAGGGTCAATTTAATGGCGGTCTGAACAATCATATTTGAAGAAAAACAGTTTGGCATTTATAACAATATAGATATAATCATCCACTGTCCAACTCTAATAGATTCCTTCATTGACATCTGAAAATATGTAAAATTTAATAAAATAACATCTACAGAACGGTTTTCACCACTTTTGTGCCTTATTGCGGAGGATAAGGCTGCTTTAGAGCTCTAGCCATTCAAGTCTGTCATCAAAACCATTGTTATCAAAAGCAATGTTTTCCAGTGGCTATGCAGTGCTTCCTCCACAGTGTGCTATGTGGAGTGTATTTTAAATGCTTAAATGTTTGTCACCCTAACTGTTGGTTCTCTTGAGTGGATTCTTTTTTTTTTTTTTTTGAGTTGGAGTCTCACTC
>NW_007259989.1:18328-53670 GCF_000164805.1 Carlito syrichta | reverse complement strand
TGGGCTCCGGCGATCCTTCCACCTTAGCCTTCCAAGTAGCTGGAACTACAGGCGCACGCTACCACGCCCGGCTAATTTTTTTGATTTGTTGTAGAGATGAGGTCTCGTCAAGTTGCCCAGGCGGGTCTCGAACCCGCGGGCTCAGGCAATCCACTCCCCTCGGGATTACAGGCTGAGCCACCGAGCTCAGGGTAGATTCTTTAGAACACACTCCATAGAGGCAATTCTAAAACTTTTCTTCTTTGTACTTTCCAATTCCATGGCTGCTGACTCAGTCTCAGGCAGATTGTTTGACTCCTACTTTACTGAGATGATTTTGAATCTCTGAAGCTCATATGTCAAAATATCTCCAGTTCTTCATAACTACTGCCTTCTCCCGATTCAGAGAGAACAATATCCCTTCTCGTCAAAGTTTATTCCGTCACCCTGAATCCCAACTTTTGGGCTCTTGAGAGAGCCAAATAAATAGCATGCTTCTTTCCCACCCAAATTCTGAGCATTCTGAGAAACAGGATGAAAACAGGGCAAAGAGAGACCACAAGGCAAAACTGGAGAACAGGACTTACTGGAGAGCCAAAGGCATGTAGAAACCGAATCCCAAATGCGGATTTAACTGCAGGGTCACATGTAATGTTGGATCAGGCCAAAGCTTCCAGAAGAGCAGGTGGCCACACCTAGGCAAGACGTAAGGCCGGGAGGAAGGGAGAGTTGCTCTCCACGGGCAGGACTGCTGCCCAAAGGCAAAGGGGAGATGAGCAGCATCTTCTTCCCACATTCACCAGACTAAGCCACTCACCTCCCTTAGGGGGGAAGCAGTAAGGGCACAGAGACCAGGAAGGTTACACAATTGAGTTTCCCCACAAAGAAGGAACCATCTGAAACGGGAAAGAAGCATGCCCTCCCACACCATCCCCTTCCAACACCATCCCCTTCATTTCCTTGAACCTTGTTTCATTTAAGGTTTTTCTCTTGCCAACATTTTCTCCCTCTCAATGATTCCACCCTGTTCTGAACATTTCAAACACCCATAGGATTCCTAATAGATGACCCTCTTTAAAAACAAACAAAAACTGAATTTGGCCCTGTGACCTATTTTAACCAGTCTTTACTTCATTGAACTTGGGAGCTGAAAAATTCCTCAGCGTCCACTCAATCCAACCCTCTAATTTTTGCAAATGAAGCAAATGAGTCCCAGAGAGGGAGAGCAATTTGCCCAAGGTCACCTCCTTTCTCTTTTTGTTTGTGAGGAACAGAACATTTTCTACTTGCTGATACTTTTCCTTGGAATTCTCATCCCCCAGGCCTCATGGCCACCTCCTTGCTGTTGTCCAAGTCACAAATCAAACATCACTTCTCAGAATCTCTTCAATATCCTCACTCTACCTTATTTATCTTCCCCGGGTGTGTAGATTATAATCAATTCTTACTGTAATAACCTTGGGGGGGCGAAGGAGAAATTTGAAGTGAGCCCCAGAAGATGCTGAAGAGTGCTATCGCCTTTGCATGGCTTACAACCTAAATTACGCAGAATATATACTTGTTATAACTTGTTGTTACTCGCCCACGTCCTACTTGTCTTAGATTCGCGGATGGCCTAAATCTCTGTTCTCTGCAAGTACATAACTCTCACTGACGTCAATCAGGGTCACGGTCTCACATTTAAGGAAAAACTGAACTGACTGTGGTTGCAAACCACCTTGCAAGGCCTCTTTCAGCAAATGGAAACCATATTTCTAGGCAGTTTGTTGACTTCAGCACTTTTGCCTATTATTGTGCTCCAATTTAAAAGGCCAGCCTGCTTTACTGAAGCATTATTCCATTCTCTGTCATAAGCCATAACATATAAAAGCCCCCCCCTTATCAAAATCAATGTTTAGTTTAGTGGCTAACCATTGCTACCTCTAAAGTGAGTGTGCTATGCAGCATGAATTTTAAATGCTTAAATGATTGTCTCAGCACCGTTAACGCCTTCAAGAGAATTAATGTAGATAATACTTTTCTTAAGGAGAGGAAGGATCAAATACCAAACAGAGCCATGACACAGAGAAGAAACTAGTCTGCCACTCTGTCACACGAACTGGAATGCACACATTTACAAACGTGTGATACAGCCTCTGTGGTGCCACCTCCCTTCAGTGGAAACAATTTCATTCTCCTTTCAAGCTACCTAATAATGTATATCATTCTCATGGCCCTTAATTTATCCTGCTTGGTTTTATAGTTATCTCCATTTCTCCAATGCTCTATAACTCCTTGTGTTCGTGGCCATGTTGAGAATAGTATCCTATACATGGTAGGTTCTCAATATCTGTGGGACTGGCATCTAAAGGCATTTGTAATTTCAATGTCTAGCTACTTACAGAAGAGGAATTCTGGCTTGCCTACGTTCTACAGTCTAGCAGAAGGTTATTGCTTAACAAATGTCTTCTCCAGAGGTCTCATTTTTTCTTCCCAGTATATACCTGAGCCTCTTTATGCCACATCTTTTTTCTTATAAATAACTTGGTGGTAGCCGGGCTTGGTGGCTCAGCCTGTAATCCCGCGCCTTTGGGAGGCTGAGGTGAGTGGATTGCCTGAGCCTGCGGGTTCGAGACCCACCTGGGCAACTTGGCAAGACCTCATCTCTACAATAAATCAAAAAATTAGCCGGGCGTGGCAGCACACGCCTATAGTTCCAGCTACTTGGAAGGCTGAGGCAGAAGGATCGCTGGAGCCCAGCAGGTGGAGACTGCGGTGGCTGGGAGTGGCCACTGCACTCCAGTCTGGGCGAGAGTGAGACTCCAACTCAAAAAATAAAAAAACTTGGTGGGAAGGGATAAATTTTGTATATGTGCATATTCTTTAGCATTGAGCACACTGTGAGTAGTTACTAAACATTTAATTCCATAGATTACTTCATCAGAGGATGACAGTTTTCCGCTATTCCAGATGTATTCATTCTTTAGAATATGTCGATTTCTCTTAATGACAGCCAGTTTATTGACTGAAATATACTGTTTCTGGGCACAATTCCTTAAACTCTCCAAAACATACAGTCATAGGAACATAGCTTACTGCTGTGAAAGCCATTAAAATAATTTCAGAATTAAAAGGAAACACAGAAGTCCACATGTATTGTTTTGAATTTAGAAATGTCACACTGACATATTGTTCTGTGACTTATTTTTCACTCACTGGTTTTGAAACATAGACACATTGACACATAGATCTGGTTTGTTTCTTTTAACGATTTTTTGGTCTCCTCATAAGAATATTCTACAATTTCTCTATATTCTCCCCTTCTGATATTTAAGTTCTTTTTTTTTTTTTTTCTAAAGCAGGATTTATTAAAAGGACAGAAAAGCTCCCACAGTGGGGGAGGACTCAAGGGGGTTGCCCAATACTTAATTTCTTTTAAAATTTTCTTTATTACAAAATAGCACTGCAATGAATGTCCTTGTGCACATCTCCTGGTGCACATGTGCAAGTTTTTCTGGGTGAAACACCTAAAAATGCCATTTTATATGATATTAATATTGTCACACCAACTAGAAATATGTGCAAAGAAAGAAGTCAAGATGCAGAGACAGCCGATTATATCACTCATTCATTCCAGAAATATGTGAATTCCTTTTATATTCTCTCTTCATCTATTAACTCTCTATCTCTTCTCACCATGTCCTCAAAGAAAACTTTCCCAAATCCTCCTATTTTTAGATGTCACAGCACTGTGTACCTCTCAATAGCACAACAAACACAGTTTAGTTTTATACTTATTTGCCTGTTTGATTATTTAATTAACATTATTCCCCTCCCCTTAAATGAAAGGGGGTACCAGTTTTGGTAATATAGGAGAAGCTTCTATTAGACAAATCCTCCCACTGATAGTACTTATAAGCTCTGGATTCAAAAAATAAATAAATAAAATAAAATCTGAAGGCACATGAGAGTGAGCAAAAAGCTGACAAACACTGTAGGAAGTTGACACTTGGAATAAGGAAATGGCACTGAGTTTCCTGTTTTATGGTTTTTAACCTGAGGGCAAGCCCTAGTTGGTGCTGGGCAGAGCAGCTAAAACTCACTAAGTGCCATTAAGGCTAAATTAAGTGAACTAAACTGAGATTTTGATTGTTGCCCACTGTAGGAAGGTAAAGTAGAAGTTAGAGTTTAGGCAAGTTACCTAACTGTTAATACAAAACATTAATATTCTTCAGAGAAACATAACACAATCCAGAGTTTCTACAAAGTATAAATCACAATGTCCATGATAAAACTGAAAATTATTAGACATTAAGAAACAAGAAAATATGTCTCATACTCAAAGAAAAAGCAATCCGTGTAGACCAACTTGAGTGGACCCAAATATTAGAATAGGCAGACAGAGCCGGACTCGGTGGCTCAGCCTGTAATCCCGTGCCTTTGGGAGGCTGAGGTGAGTGGATTGCCTGAGCCCGCGGGTTCGAGACCCGCCTGGGCAGCGAGACCTCATCTCTACAATAAATCAAAAAATCAGCCGGGCGTGGTAGCGCATGCCTGTAATTCCGGCTACTTGGAAGGCTGAGGCGGAAGGATCGCCGGAGCCCAGCATGTTGAGGCTGCAGTGGCCAGGAGTGGCCACTGCACTCCAGTCTGGGCGACCGAGTGAGACTCCAACTCAAAAAAAAAAAAAAAAGAATAGGCAGACAGGAATTTTAAAGCAGCTATTCATATTATAATTAAGAGCAAAAATGCTTTAATAAATGAACTAAAAGGAAAACTCAGCAAATAAGTAGAAATTAATTCTTTTAAAAGAGGAAAATTCTAGAACCCAAGAATACTATATCCAAATAGAGAACTTCACTGGATAATTTTAATAGCAGATTATGATTACATAAGAGAGTAAATGAACTTCAAAATAGTTAATACCCAGTCTAAAGAATAGAGAGTGAGCCGGGTTCGGTGGCTCAGCCTGTAATCCCACGCCTTTGGGAGGCTGAGGTGAGTGGATTGCCTGAGCCCGCGGGTTCGGGACCCGCCTGGGCAACTTGGCGAGACCTCATCTCTACAATAAATCAAAAAATTAGCCGGTTGTGGTAGCGCGCGCCTGTAATTCCAGCTACTCGGAAGGCTGAGGTGGAAGGATCGCCGGAGCCCAGCAGACGAGGCTGCGGTGGCTGGGAGCGGCCACTGCACTCCAGTCTGGGTGACAGGGTGAGACTCCAACTCAAAAAAAAAAAAAAAAAAAGAATAGAGAGTGAAAAAAAGTTGGAAAAAAATAAACAGAGCCCCAGGTACCTTTGGGACATTTAATTGGAGTCAAAGGACAAGCAAAAGAGAATGTGACAACAAAAAATAGTTTTAAAAAATAGTAAGCAGTTAGCACAATCAGCACCTAGATCTTGGTTTCTAAATACTATTTCAAGTAAAAGGAACCAAGCTTCCTTAGAAAAATGGTTGATAGAACTGAAGTAGGGAAAATACAGGATGTGTCTGAAGCATCATATATGCCCAGAAAGTCAGGAAGAAAAACAAATAAACAAAAACTTAGGGCATCTCAAAAGGACATAGGCACCAACTTGAAAGAGTTTCCAATGGCCAAGGCTGAAAGAATTTGAGTAAGAAAATAATGATAGTACTGGATTAGACCCCAAATAATAAAATAAATATCTGTCTATTCTGATCTAAACAAATGGTTGGATAAATAAATAAATAGTGGTACATCTTCCTTACAAAAGAATTTTTTTAAAAAAAGATGCTGATACTACCTCTTTTAAGAGGTAGGGGTTAATTCCCCTCCTCTAGAGTTCAGGCTAAACTTAGTGACTTGCTTCCAAAGAGCAGAGAATGAAAAAGGAGAAATACCAAGTTTACAGAAGAAAAATTTGACAGATATAACTTGACCACATTATCAAGTTTAATATCAACAGTGGTAAGTCATATTGATATCATTATTCTCTGATATGATGCAATTAGCAGGGCAACTTACCTCTGTAGTATTCCCAAAATTCATAACCCCAGTCTAAGCATGAGAACATCAGATAAACCCACATTGAAGGGCATTCTAAAATATACCTGACTAGTACTCTTCAAAAGTGTGAAGGCTACAAAAAGCAAGTAACATCTGAACAACTGTTATAGAATGCAAGAGTCTAGGAGAAAAAATTTTTTTTAAATGCAATATGATACCCTAGAATGTAACCAAAAATAAAGAAGCAAAAGGACAGTAGTAGAAAAACTGTAGGTAATAGCATTATACCAATGCTACCTTTAAAGTTTAACAAATACATCATGTTTATATAAGATGCTAACATTAGATGAAGCTGAATGGTGAGTATGCAGAAACTCCCTGTTACTGCCTTTGTAACTTTTTGGTAATTCCAACAGCATTTCAAAAGAAACTATTTATTTTTAAATGGTTAAAATTTTCCAAATATGATGCAAGGTAGAATTTAAAGATTTGATAACTTGTCCAAGTAGGATAAATACAAAGAAGACCACACCTAGGCACTTCAATGCCACACAACTGAAAACCAAAAGCAAAGAAAAAGCCCCAAAAGCAGCCAGAAAAAACAACATATCACACACAGTGGAACAATGACACAAGTGACAGTTGACTTTCTCTCAGAATAACACCTGACATCTCACCAGAAACAATTGAGGCCCCAGAAACAGTGGAATGATATATTTTATGTGCTGAATGAGTGGCAGAGGGACATATTTGCTTTAAATATATAGTCCTAAAATCTTACTTATAACATTAACTTGTTGGGAAGTCCCTATTTTGTACTTAGTAAAATGGCAGCCCGTTCCTGATTAAATTATCCAAAATTGTGAATGAATGGAGGCTGAACCCATTTCCACTGTATTCAGAATTAGGATTTCCTCTTATTTATTTCTTCATTCTATTTCAAAACAAATATGTTTTAAAACATGAAAGCTGCATCTAAAATATCTACTTACTTCCTTCTTCAGGAGAAATTCTCATGAATATTGGTTTGGACAAACTGACATAGCAGGAAACCAGTTTTCTCCTCAAAGATTTGAGCAGATATTAAACTTTCCAGCCCCTTCATACTTTTCTTTTAGCTCATTTTCATATCTCCCCAACTTGCTAGAAATTGTTCTCTGGTGCTCTTAAACACTTCATAAACTTTTCAAGTTAAAGTCATTTTTAAAACAGCAGAAACAGGTCAATCTAACTATCACCATTATCTCTGGTAAAATTTTAATCTTTGAGCTTAGGATATGCCTTAAGTCATTTTATTTGGTCTCTTGTATTTCGACCTTACGCTCTACCCATTTGTTCATTACATTTATTTTTCCTTTACTTTAAGCAAAAATACAGTGTTAAAACAACATTAAGCTATATGTTTTAACTGTACAAGTACCAGTATATTCTGAGTTTAAATTCCCTCTGGAACTGTAATTCTAACCAACCCCCTCCCATATAAATATATGCTACAATAGGGTCTTTCATTGCAAAATTCATACCCATGAGGCGATGTCATTTATCACTAAGTAAATAATGCAAGATAACATAATGAAAAGGGGATTTTGCTTTATTCCCTTAACTATAAATAAAAATATGTAGCACTTTGCAGGATTACCACATGTGGTATGATATTAACTTAAATACCAATCTTTAAGCCAAACTGTAAATAAGATAAACTGTGCTCTCTGGCCTCACGTTTTAAATAGTCTCTCTTTTCTTTAAATTTACAGCTTTCGTGAAGCATATAAGA
The DNA here is from genome assembly GCF_000164805.1 of Carlito syrichta. Taxonomy (NCBI): domain Eukaryota; kingdom Metazoa; phylum Chordata; class Mammalia; order Primates; family Tarsiidae; genus Carlito; species Carlito syrichta. The sequence continues at coordinate 45,970 of NW_007259989.1, read as the reverse complement.
GTGACTGCATATAATTTGTGATCGTGTACTGAAAGGCCCTATTGTGGTATGTATATGGCAAAAAAAAAAAAAACACCAGAGTTAATGTTGTTGTGGGAATTATAAAAAGTGCCTGTGATGATGATCAATGCAGAGAGGCCAAGTCAAAGTCTCAGTCAAAGGCCTTTTCCCAGGTAAAGAAAACAAATCACTGTCAGCTGTGGCTTGATTTATATATTATAACCAGCCAAGGGTGGGAGAGAGGTCTAAAATGTGAACACTGAAAACAAAAACTGATTTGACTCCCATCAGTACACGACTCCCCTGAATTATGCTTAAACACGATGTGATGTGATGTGATGTGATGTGATGGACTTCAGCTTCCCTGATGGCAGCTCGTGTTTACTCTGGCCTTGCAGATCACGTGGTAGCATCCAGATGCCATTCCTCTTTGGTGCCTGATGTGTTTATGCTCATATTAGCAGCAGGCATTGGGTTGCAAAGATCAGATTGAGAGTGATTTCACTCTATTTTCAAAGAAGAAAGAATTTATCCCTCTGATTGCTACTTGCTTGCAAAGCAGAGCATGTTTCAGTTTTGCAAAGAGGGCCATTTAAACTAAATTATAGCATAGTGATCAGAAAAGGATTCCTGAGAGAATGCATTACAGTTATAGAGAAATGGAGATTCCACATTCAAGAAGTTATACCTGCCCACGGGGGCTGACCAATCAAGGTAAACTAGAAAGATTATTTACCCACTGAACTGCAACATCTGATTCCTCCTTGGGAGAAGCCTTGATGAATACTGATGTATTTGTTTCCTCACACTATCAATAATTAAAAATTTCATAGAAAACATCCAAATTTTAAAGTTAGAAAATAACCTTTCTGTTATTTCCATGTCAAAATTGTTAAAGACATGTCCACAGAACACAGCAAAGAATTAATCAATCGCAGCACAGCAGGTTACAGGTGCACCCCTCCCATCAAGTCTGACTTTGTCCTTATGTAACCCCTTTATCTTCCTTTCTTCTCTCAGCCCTTGTCATCTTGCTCGATGCACGACACTTTTCATATACTGTGCAGTCAATTCTCCAGTATCCAGGGACAGATGACTTGTCAGGTTTTGGGTTTTTTTTGAAAGTGTATTTGTGAAGGAAAAAAAAACCAAAAAGCATTGAAAATATCTATTAGAGATAATCTGTTTAGAAGAACAAAGAATTGATATTTACTTGATGCTTACTATGTATCTGGCACTTATTCCATTGTTTTGTTGTGGGTTTTTTTTTTTTTGGTTTTTTTTTGGAGTTGCAGTCTCGCTCCTGCACCTAGGCTGGGCTCCAGCAATCCTTCTGCCTCAGTCTTCCAAGTTGCCAGAACTACAGGCATGCACTACCATGCCCGGGCAATTTATTTATTTATTGTAGAGACGAGGCCTCACCAAGTTGCCCGGGCGGGTCTCGAACCCGCGGGCTCAGGCAATCCACTCACCTCGGCCTCCCAAAGTGCTGGGATTACATGCTGAGCCACCACGCCCGGCCCTTGTCCTTAATATTCTTATTATCTTCATTTTACAGATGAGGAAATGATGCTCAAGAGAGCCTAGGTGCCCAAGATTACCAAGATTTGAACTCAGTACTCTAGAGTGTTCTTGACTATATCCACTGACTCTCCTGCACAGCGATCCTCTAGAATTCCCAGACAAGATTCCTTGTATCAATGTTGCTTGGAAAACCAGAGACCCATCATTTGCCACAGCAAAGGCAAGGGGTAACCCGAGGGCTACATTCAGGTTAGTGAGAGGAGAATAATTAGGGCAGAGAAGGGAAAGGCAGGCACAAACAACAGACCCTGCATCTCTACCCAGCTGTCATCCCATTCTAACACGTAAAAGAGAAACGAGCTCAATAAAAATGAGTCATCACTAGTAGATTATTCTGGCAGGCGGAAGTCTTGAGGAATTTTTCAAATTTCACAGTGTTTAGATAATCTAAATATTGTATTTCTATTTTTTTCATAACTTTGGGTAACTTTTTTTTTTTTGGAGTCAGGGGTCTTACTTTGTTGCCCAGGTACGATCATGGCTCACTGCAGCCTTGACCTCCCGGGCTCAGGCGATCCTTCTGTCTCCACCTCCCAAGTGGCTGGGACTATAGGCATGCCATGCCTGGCTAATCTTTTTTGTTTGTTTGTTTTGTGGAGATGAAGTCTTGCTATGTTGCCCAGGCTGGTCTTGAACCCCTGGGCTCAAGCAATCCTACAGTCTCGGCCTGCCAAAGTGCTCGGATTACAAATGTAAGCCACTGCACCTGGCCCAGATAGCTCCTGGTGATAAGTATGTTTTCAAATATTAGATATAACTGAAACTAAATAATTTTATACTCAATCAATTTTGCACCATATTTTCATTCTTCTTTTAACCACGATTAGGAATTGAGTAGCCCCACCCCATTTCTCCTCCCATGCTCATTCTTACTGAGTGTGGACTGGAGGAAGAAGCTGAATTGCCCAGGCGGGACCCCATGGTCAACAACCACAAAGCATTTCCTCAGTGCTCTTGTTAGGGTTCTCAAGTCCCTGCTGCTTAACTTTGACCACACTCCCGGCCGGCAGGACTGGATCCCACGCATGCCGATCTTGCATTTTCCTATCTTTCCACAGAGACTTGCACATTCCCATCCACGGTTCCCTTTCTGGCACCTTGTCTATTGCATGGAGAGTAATCTGGGTTCAATCCACCCTGGCCTCACCCCCGGGTCCATTCCATGGTCTCTGTCTCCATTCCAGCTCCTAGCCATGGAACGCTGCCACCTCCTTCTTCCCTTTCGCGTGGACTTTCCACTTCCCAACTGACAGAAGCTTTTGGAGTTGCTCATGTTTTTCTATTGGAAAAAACAATAACAACAAAATATGCTTTCCCTTGCTGGGTTCAACGGCTCCCATTCTAGTTTTTGCTTTTGTTCAGCAAAACTGCTGACCAGTAGGTTATACCCTTTTCTATCTATGACCACATATTTCTCGTAACTGTTGAAACCAGGCATCTGATTATACCACTTCACAAAAAGTTTAAACATTCACAGCGGCTTACTTCTTGCTAAGTCTAGCTTGACCTCAGTTCTTCCTCTCCTTGACTCTTGCTGGCATCTGACATTACTGACCTCTCGCCGATGATGACTCTCGCCACCACCGATGACTCCTGGGACACCGCATTGTCTGCATCTCTTCCTGCATCCCTGCCTCCAGGACGCTGGCGTCTCCCAAGGCTTAGTCTTGGGCCCTCTTCGCCTTCCAGAGTCTTTCTCTTGCTCACACTTCAGGTACCCAACCAATCATCCTATAAAAAGGACACAGCTGCTAATCACCAGCTTCCATCTCTAAGTGCCAGGCTCCTACCTCCAAATCAATGCTTTTCAAACTATCTGTGTTAAAGAGCTAGTTATTTTCCCCCTTATCTTATACTTTTATAAAATATAACAAAAGCAAATCACTAAAAACATAAAGGAGAGACAAACCACAAGCCCCAAATTTTAAATTAGACTCAACATAATCAGAGCATCCCACAGTATAGAAACTTCTAAAAAGGATTACTGTAAGTTTCTGAATGATGACTCTGTATCTGTACGTATTCCTTGCAAATCAACTATAGCCTGTGAGTGGCCACTGACTGGTGGACTCCCCATCAAGACGCACAGCTCTAGAGGCCTTGGGACATCCTACTGTTCTGCTACCGTCCCCTCAACACATGCCAACTTCCATATTTCGGTGATGGCAGCATCACTTCCCACAGGGTCCAAAAGTTTGGCCTCACCTGACTCCTCTCTTTTTTTGTAATGTTACTCAATGATCAACTTTTAGATTCTACTCCTTCATATTCTTTCTTGTATCTAAACTTTCTCAGCATTGACTGCAACCACTCTGATCCATAAACTAAGACCTCCTACTGGAACTATTATACAACCTTCTAAATGAGTTTCCCTATACAGTGAGCAGTCATTGGTGCTATTTATGAATATTTCCAGTTGTTTCTCCCTAGCCCCTCTCCCAAACATGGAATGATTACGTCTCAAACCCTGATAATTGGTTACTGACATGTGACTAGCTCTAATGCTTGCTGTAAATGGAAGAATGCATGTCCCTCCCAGGCTTAGCATTCACTCGCTCATGCATAACCCTCCAGAGTGCTCTTTTCCTCTTTTAAGGTTAACAAAATATGACATGTAGGCTGGTCTACCAGCCTGGGTCTCTGAATGACAGTAAGGAGCAGAGTTCCAAGTCGAGCTGTGATGACTGTGTAGCAGGAGCAAGAAACACGCCTTCATTTTTTTTTAAGCCACAATAATTCTGGAATTTTTTGGTTACTGCTAACTTAATCTATCCCAATTTATACAACCAGTCCCAAGTCTTTCCCCTCTCCAAAACCATACCACTAAGGTTCAAATTCCTAAGGCACTAATGTAATATTATGTCCCTGATTTTAAAGAAATTTTTTTTTTTTTTTGAGTTGGAGTCTCACTCTGTGGCCCAGACTGGAGTGCAGTGGCCACTCCTGGCCACCACAGCCTCAACCTGCTGGGCTCTGGCAATTCTTCCGCCTCAGCCTTCTGAGTAGTCGGAATTACAGGCGCGCACTACCACGCCCGGCTAATTTTTTGATTTATTGTAGAGATGAGGTCTCGCCTGCCCAGGCGGGTCTCAAACCCGCGGGCTCAAGCAATCCACTCACCTCAGCCTCCCAAAGGCGTTGAAAGAAATTTTTAAAAATGTAGGGGAAAAGGTCCTGAATGAATGTCCATGGTTTAAAGAAAAAATGCAAACTCCTTAGCATTCAAAGCTCTCACCAACCTATTTTTTTCAAGCTTATCCTATCAGACCAACCTATCACCTGAATTTGCCAAGCTCCCTTCAAGCCACCATCCATGTCCTCCTCAGTCCCAACAAAAGAACCATCTCATCTCTCTCTCCTCCATAAAGATCAATTCTATCCAGTCTGCTAAACTTTCCTCAATAGCTCTACTAACAGCTGACACTCACTGAACACTTACTAAGTGCCAGATTTTCCTCTAAGCACTTTGCATGTATTAACTCATTTAGTCTTTACAATAACTCCATAGCACAGGTACTACTATTATTAAACTCACTTTACAAATGAGGAAACTAAAGCACAGGGATCCCCTTACTTGCTCAAGGTTACACAGCTAATAACAGAGAAAGCCAGATATGAACCCGGCAGCCCTCTGAGCCATTTCCTCTATTGCTTCTAAGATGTTCTCAACTCTCCTTTCTCTGAACCTCCATGACTATGCCAGTCTTCCCAGCATATGATCTTGAATCCTTTGTGGCTGGTCACTGCTTGATGTGTGCAGGCCCCATCTACCAAGTGAGACTCAAACTCCAGTGGTGCAGGAAGCCACTTTACCATTCTTCCAATCACTCAATGGGAAAATGCTCCCAAAAGAATCACTTCTGTGATAAGCACAGTTCCGCTGGAAGGGGTATGCATTAATCATGCTTTTTATTTTCTATATTTTATGATGTTTTGACATCTTGGAGCCTAGCTATTCCTGGAGAAACAGCTCCTCCCAGGGCTAGCTCATTCCAAGAGGCAGTAAAGAGCTCACCTCTGAACACACCTTTCACAAGAAACCAACCAACCCACAATCCACAGCCCAACCACCTGATATCTCTCATACCAAGCCAATATTCCCACTGCTTCAAGTCACCCCAGGGCCAAGTACCACACAACTAGGGGTCATGCCTAGAGCCCAGAGCTCTCCAAATTATTCAAACTGGCCAGTCCTCCATCTGCTTAGCATGCCCTAACTTGCCTTTCCTCCAGAAACCTCAATAAACGCTCATGGCCACACCTGCCCTCACTCTTTCTGCCTCCCGACAGAGCCTGGGGCTTCCCTACAAGGCCCTGTGTGGCATGACGTGCCCCACCTTTTGGGAACTGTAAACAATAAACTCCTCTTTCAAAGGCAGCTTGTCTCTGTGTCTGTCTTCTTACCATATCCAATTAAAATAAATCCAAGGTACATTTTGGCATAGGGTATCATCCTGTCTGGAGGCCCTTGAGAATGTGAACTACACACTCGAGATGTGGAGTAAGATTGGAGGCACTTTCTTGATTTCGTCAATCCCCACTAGTGGCAGAAACAAGGATTTCCAGGGGGTAAATGAACAGTTCCTTCAACAAAATAGCTCTGGTGAGTTTCACACCTAGCATAATGAAGAGAGATGTGCAACTTGGCTTTCAGCTACAATTTTAGCAGTTACTCTCTTAGCACCAACTTGGTAACTATCTTTAAAAGTGCCCTACATTTATTAGTCCTTTTCTGTTTTTCTTTTTCCTTTTGGCAGTCAGGGTTCTCACTGTGTCACCCAGGCTGAGTTCAGTAGCACGATTACAGTTCACTATAGCCTCAACCTCCTGGGCTCTGGTGATCTTCCCGCCTCAGCCTCCCAAGTAGCTGGGACTACAGGCATGCACCACCATGCCCAGCTTATTTTTTGAAGAAACGAGGTTTTGCTATGTTGCCTGAGCTGGTCTCGAACTTCTGGCCTTATGCAATCCTCCCACCTCGGCCTCCCAAAGTGCTGAGATGACAGGTAGAAGCCTCAGGCTGTAACTCAATTCCCATAAGGATTAGCAGCAACCCCTAACCTCAAAAGAGTCCAAGGCACCCATCAGGACAACAGGGAAAAGCATAAGCTAAGGAAAGTGTGGCCAACCTATAGCCAGTCTTGTGAAAAACAGAATTCCAGGGTAGGAGTAGGTGAAGATTCGTTCTAAGAGGACAGAAAACTAAGATGAGCCCCTGCAAGCTGCCTCTGGAAAACAACACAAAGAACCTGACCTGGATTTGAGAAGCCAACTCAGGAATGAGAGGCCCAAGAGGTTTCCTGACACTCTCTCCTAGACATAGTTGACCAGGATGAACAAACACCCAATAGATACTTTTTGGATGGCTATCTCAATCACATAAAACTGAGTGAGTGTAGTTTTCAGATATTCATGGGAATTTAGATATATTTCACCTCTTCAGCTCATAATTTAAAATATTTTTTCTTGTCCTCTTCTATATTTCCCTTAAGACAAGGGTACTGCTTTTCTCCTATAGCATAGCTTGTACGATTTTTCACAGTGCTCTGATGCTCCAGTGTTCCTCTGGAATATCCATCAGAGAACTCCTACCACACAAACACTTCACGTTTCAGAGGTTCAGGGAATAAGGCAGGGACAGATCCAGTCCATGGAAGGTCAGTAGAATCTCATTCATCAAACACTTCCCTAAAATGTGCAGTCCTGAGCAGGCAACATGAATCTAGAATGCCTTAGGGAAACCAAGTAAACCAGACTCCTTCCCCTTTGAGAATTCGGTGAATTTAGAACTCCTCTGGACTATTCAGAAACCTTTGAGAAGGCACTTGACCTTCTAGCAACTGGATCTGACATCTACTAAGTGCTTGCTACGAGATAGGTTAGGCACATGCAGTACATTATTCCCTTTAATCTTCATTACCCAGTGAAATGGGTACTATCATCTCCATTTCACAGATGAATAAATTGAGGCCCAGAGAAGTGAAGATATTAATAATTCCTTAAGTTCACACAGCTTTTAGATGGCAGATTTAAATTCATATGTTCTGGCTCCAGACCCTGAACTCTTAACACAACACTCTACTGCCTGAAGCACAGACTAAGCCTAGATCAAAAATGGCCATTTAAAGCACAGAGAAGTACATTAGATTCTAAACCCATAAGCTGAGCCAAGCAGGCGACACTGAAACAGGTCAAGAGCCCTCCCCATACAAACGTGGATACCCACCATCACCTGTCTTCCCCATCACTCTTAAACACCACCACATCCTGCCGCTTACAGGAAAGTTATACTATATTGCAGGTCTCATGTTTGAAGGAGTAACTAACTCTACACATCATACCAAATGGAAGGTATTTTTTAATCCTGATCTAATAAAACTTAACTATATAAAATTTCATAATATTCAGCACTGTTGTTAAAGCTAAAAGCCTGTATTAATGATGATATAGCAATGTAACATTCCATATATCCTGAATAGGCAAAATACGATCCAGAAACTATTCTTACCATCAGACACTAGGCTAGATAGTCTCGGAATTGGAAGATAGTGGAAAGGGACATAAGAATGAAAAATTAGAAAACAAACCCATGTTTTAGGCCTACTCATAGCCCAAAAGAACTAGCCTTGTTGACATATACCTTCTTCACTCAAATATCTCCCTACTATTCTCTATCCAGAGGAAGAAGATTGTTATCAACAAGCTCTGAATGGCTGGGAGGGCTCTCATGACATTGCCTGAGTCTTCTGCTCAACAGCTGAACAACCTCAGTTCTTTATGCAAACATGGGTTTGTTTTATAAGTTTAAGAACATGGGTTTGTTTTCTAATTTTTCATTCTTATATCCCTTTCCACTATCTTCCAATTCCGAGAATATCTAGCCCAGAGTCTGATGGTAAGAATAGTTTCTGGATCGTATTTGTCAATTCAGTATATATGGACTGTTACACAGTTTCTAAACCTTCATAATCCTACACAAATGCGAGTTAAGTCACTGTCCCCACTGCAGAATGGTGGGTCCAGGTTTTGAGTGCCACTGTTGAAACAAGACATGACTACAGCAGATGCAAAACGAAGGACTGTTATTCCATGAAGTGCTTTGCTCCCACAGGCCCAATATAAATACTTTTGTGGATATGATTCAATTAATGTAGGCTTTAATAATAAAAAATTGGTTTAATATTTAAAGAGGAAGGCTTTATCCCACCATTCAGTGATTTTTTTTTTGTTATTCTAGGATAAAAATTAACAAAACATTTTAAACTCTATTCGAACTAATATATTTTATTATTGTCTATAAATACTCATGTACTGGAAACAGAATCTAATTAATACAGTTGAGTAACAGAGTTTGGTAGGGTAAAAATGAAGAGATTGGAAAATAAAGTATAGACAAAAAGATCAACACTTCCAGTAAGATTTCCTCTTCAGAAATGTTGAAGAATACTATTTTGAATAGAAACCAGTTTTGAAATTCAGTCCTTAAAGAAGTAATGTAAAAATATTTCCTTTTAAAATAACAAATGTTCTGCTAGGGAGGAAAAAAAGCTACTCCAGCTCTTAGGAGAATATATTTTACTAGCACAAAAAAATTACAGACACAGACTCCTCAAATCTATGATCAGAAGGGACTCTAAGTCTATTTCCCACTTACTACAAGAGCCTCCTCCAGAACACCCCTACAGAGTCACCCAGTGACTATTTAACATAGTTTACACACACACAGAGCAAAACAACCCAAATGCCCATCAACTGACGGATAAACAAAATGTGGTCTATCCATAGAATGGAATATTATTCAGCCATGGAAAGAAATGAAGTACTGACACATGCTACAACAAGGATGAACCTTGAAAACATAACACTAAGTGAAAGAAGCCAGATACAAAAGGCCACATGTTGCATGATTCCATTTACATTAAATGTCCAGAACAGGCAAATCAACAGGGAAAGGAAGTAGATGAGTAGTTGTCAGGAACTGGGGGAACAGGAGAATGGAAAGTGACTGCTAATGGGCACAGGAATTTCTTCTGAAGTGATGAAAATATCCTAAAATTAGACAGTGGTGTGGTGATGGCTGTACAGTTCTGCAAATATACTAAAAACCACTAAATTATACCCTTCTAAAGGGTGAACCTTACAGAATGTGAATTATATCTCAATAAAACTGTTATTTTTAAAAGAGAGTAATAAGGCTGGGCACAGTAGCTCATGCCTATAAACCCAGCACTTTGGGAGATAGAGGCAAGAGGACTGCCTCAACCCAGAGGTTCAAGATCAGACTGGGCAACCTGGTGAGATATCATCTCTACAACTTAAAACTAACTAAATAAATAAAAGTTAGCCGGGCATGGTGATGCACACCTATAGTTCCAGCTATTTGGAAGGCTGAGGCAGAAAGATCACCTAAGTTTAGTGAGTCAAGGCTGCGGTGGCCATGAGCATGCAGTGCCACTGCACTCCAGCCTGGGCGACATTGTGAGACTTCAACTCAAGAAAAAAGAAAAAAAAGAAGGTAATAAAGAAAAGCAAATCATTTAAACAAAGCTTAACAGTAGTTTTTTCACAAGTGTCCTACAGAAGATAGAAAATTGTACTTAATTAGAAACAAAAGATTTAGTAAAAGCATATAAATGATATTAGCAAGGATTATTACAAGCTTAGTGTTTTAAAAGTACTATTTAAAAGAGATACATGTTACTTTGAGTGAGAATTTACAGCTAAAGAGCCATGCTATACCAAGTGCACATCTCCTTCCAACGTGACATAGCACTTCAACTTTATAATATATTTTGTATAATATTTTAAAGACTTTCAAAAACTGTTGAAAACTCCCTTGAGTATTTGTTTACAACAGTACTTCCTGGCTGGTGGCTGGGCATGCTGGCTCATGCCTATAATCCTAGCTACTCTGGGAAGTCAAGGCTGGAGGATCGCCTGAGCCCAGGAGGTAGAGGCTATGCCTCACCCCAATCTGGGTGATAGAGTGAAGCCTTGACTTAAAAAAATAAAAGACAAAAAACAGTACTTCCCCAACTTTGGTCATGCATGTACCACCTTTAATATTTTTGCCATCTTCACAGCATCTGCGTTATTACTTACTAAATATTTTTATTGTATACACTTAGCCATTAACTCACCCTTTTGTCTTAACCTCATCTTAGCCAATAATATCCAGTCCTAACTGAATCCTGAAGTAGCAGGGCATAGAGAAAGCAGTGACTAGAGGCTTTCTCTTAAGAGAACAAGGGGGAAAAAAGAAAAAGGTGAAAAATGCTTCAGGCCCCATTCTTGGTCATTAATCATTTTTCTGGAAGCTAGACACAATTTGATTTTGACAATCTTACGTAAGAAAAAATTACAAGTCATTTTAGATGAATCTACTCCTGCTTTTTTAGATGAATCTAGTCCTCCTAACAGAAATATCATATTCAGAAAATATTATAAAACTACAAATGTTTAAGTCTGATTGGGTTTGTGTTATAACAGTACGCTGTCAAAGCAGTCTTCTGGGGTATTTTTAACCTGGGAAGACGACTCATGACTTTCCAAGTAATTTTATCCCCAGTATGTCTGTGCAACTTTCCAGTGAATATTAAGCAATCAGGTAGCTTTATTACTAGCAATTAAGATTAACATCTGCAAATATCCTCAGAAATTCATGAATATTATCTTGGAATTCCCCAAGGTAAAATTATAATCAGATGAATCACCACTCTCCTTGAAAATGTAGCAAGTGTTTCTCAAAGTGTGGTCTGAGGCACATGCATCATAAACACTCGAAGGGGAGGTGAGGCGGAGGACAGCAGGCTGGTGAGGGTGGTGCTTGCTAAAAATGCAGATTCTTGGGCACAATGTCAAGTGTACTAAATCAGAATCTCCAGGTATAGCAGCCAAGAATCTGCATTTTAAATAAAACGTCTAGATAATTTTTATGTACCAAGTGCTTCTGAACCAATGAACTACTTAAACCAACTCTTGCCATCACAAAGCCATGAAAACAGGATTTTCACAGGTCATTGCATATATAAAGTATTAATAAAACCAGGGAATAAATATTTAAAATGAAAAAGGAGGCAAGCTGAAATGCTCTCTTCCATTATAATCTGGCAGAATTTAGATTCCAAGGTGAACTGTAGCCATGAATGGGGGTATTCTCCAACTGTAAGAACAGTGTTACATGTTACTGGTATCTATAGTGAAGCAGTCTATTCTGACCTTCAACTTGAAACAGCATTCTCTGTAAGACAAATGTCATCCCTAAATGAACATTAAAAGATGTTCTAGGCTGGGCTTGGTGGCTCAACCTGTAATCCCAGCACTTTGGGAGGCCGAGGCGAGTGGATTGCCCGAGCCCACGGGTTTGAGACCAGCCTAGAAAACTTGGCAAGACCTTGTCTCTACAATAAAAAAAAAAGTTAGCTGGGTGTGGTAGCGTGCACCTATAGTTCTGGCTACTTGGAAGGCTGAGGTGGAAGGATCGCCAAAGCCCAGCAGGTCGAGGCTGCAGTGGCTATGAGTGTGCCACTGCACTCCAGCCTGGGCAACAGATTCCAACTCCAACTCAAAAAACAAACAAACAAATAAATAAATTTAAAAAAAGATGTTCTAGCAAGTAGTGAAGTTTTCACAATGAGTTTTCTCAACATTGTGACTTTGCTGCCACAATTAGGTAGAATTGGCTGGGCCAGTGGTTCTCAAATTTGAGCATGCATTTATAATTGCCTGAAAACACAGACTACTGGGCTCTAAGAAGCTACATTTCTAACAAGTCCTAGGTGACATTTATATAGCTGGTCCAGAGACCAGACTTTGAGAACAACTGGCTTAATCTAACTCTGGTCTCCTCTCAACCAGCACAATTTAAAATTCACTGGAGAGTTCAGTGATGCTAAAAATGGCTGCATCTGGCAAATGCTCTAACCACTAGCTGTGCAGTCTCTTATATAATGCTTTTTGCTGCTCAGTATATTGAAGAAACCGTCATCATTCAAAACGTGTAGTACAGGTGATAAGCATGTCCTTCCTTGGAAACTCTAGGGACACACACCCTTCCTATCCCTTCCCCAATTCCTGACCTCAGTCTGACCCTTCAGCCCCTACTTCCTACCTTGCATTGACATTCTTTCTGTCCTTCTCTGTAGGAAACGATACTTCCTACAACAGGAAAGTTGTAGGAAGGGCAGGAAGTTCCTCTGTTCCTATCTTAGGGAACTACATTTCCTTTAGCCAAGAAGCAAGACAGGGTCCCTCCACCCAGAGATTTATTTGGTAATGATGTCACAGGGCTACAGCTGTGCAGATGAACTCTGCAAGGAGTACAGCATCTAGGGGCAAAATCAGGTCAAGTACAAACTTAGAGGATCTCTTGAGCCCTGAAACATAGCAAGACTCCATAAATAAATAAAAAGAAATATCAGGAGCATTCAGATCTCAATAGTTACACTCTAGTTCTCTATAAAAATAAATATGTAACACAGATTTCTCCGTTCAGAGTTAGATCCAGAATTCATACGCGACAAATGTGTGCCCCATTCTCTCCAAATGGTTTCAAGTCCATCTGATCAAGGTTTAAAATACACTCCCAATACCAGGTTCTATGTAGTGAAGTGAACATGTATTCAGTTCATCCTTCCCAGGGCAAGAAATTTCAAAAAAGTCCTGAACTTTGAAAATCACTTGGGGCCAGACACAGTGGATCATACATGGAATCCCAGCACTTTGGGAGGCCAAGGTGGGAGGATTGCTTGAGCCCAGGAGTTCGAGACGAGTCTGATGTACACCTGTGGTCCCAGCTACTAGGGAGGCTGAGACAGAAGGATCGTCTGAGCCCAGGAGGTCAAGGCTGCGGTGAGCCGTGCTCATGTCACTGCACTCCAGCCTGGATGACAGAGTGAGACCTCCAACTCAAAACATAAGATAAAGTAAAAAGTTCATAAAAAGTATTAAGAAAAATTCAAAATTCAATAGGTAAAAGGATTCAACTGTAATAATAAATTAAAACAATGCAGTAGCATTTTTTTTTAATGGAAGAGGGAATCATATGGGAGCAAGGTAAGAAAATGCAATTGATACAGCTTAAATATCTTTAGATCTTCAGTTCAATCACCTTTTAAATTTAAACATACAACTGACACCATTTGGGGGTCATGTTAAAATTAGTTAGGAAGTTTTAAAAGTAAGGTGAAACATCGTATTTTCCTTTGATATTCCATTCCTTATACAGGGGTTGCCAAAAAAATGTATGCACATTTTAAATATGACATTTGCTCAAAAGATGGATACTGGCGTCACCATGCGACAGTCAAAGAAAATGGCAGAAGCACGGTTGAGCAAACATTATACTACACATTGCTACCGTAACTTAATTCAATCAAAAAGTCAAACATAGATAACATCGCTTAAAATGTGTATAAATTTTTTTGGCACCCCCTATAGGCTAAGGCATACATGCTGAAGAAAAAGTGTAAACCTGAATAACAAACACAAAACTACACCAATATTGAAGGAACCTAAGGATATTTTTTAAGTGTTGGCCATAAATTGGTTAAATGCTGCAAATACTACATAACATTTTAATTTGCCATGTAGTATAAAAAATGACTTTCTTACATCATAGCAAGAAAATGACTAAACACAACACACACAGTAGCCATGGTATTTCTAGAACCTGAAATACCCTCTTTATTAGAAAAGATGCTAAGCTATGTTCCAAATGAAAAAGGTTTGTTATAAATAATAGTCGAAATCCTTGGTCCTCCATTTGCTCAAATGTGACCACTGGAGGAACTTGGATTTGTCCAAGAACACAGACAGCACACAGCCTGGTCCATGTTGTCTGCCACTAGAGAGCAACTGTGTGGATGTAATGCTGCTGCTTGTTCAAAAAGCTGCTACTACTGTTCACAAAAGCAAGAACATGGAACCAACCGTGCTGCCCGTCCAAAGAGGACTAGATTAAAAAAATGTGGTACATATACACGATGGAATATTACACAGCCACAAAGAAAAATAATATGATGAACTTCGCAGCAATCTGGATGGACTTAGAGTCTAAAATACTGAGTGATCTTTCACAGAAACAAAGAACGAGTATCACATGTTCTCACTCATAAGCAGACCTTGAACTATCGTAATACTATAAGGATTGGTGGTAGCGGGAAGCTGTGGGGGGGATGGGCGGCCTCTCAACAAGGGTACCTGCATAATGAACATTTGTATACCTAACCCTGAATTGGACCTCTCATCTTTAAAATAAAAAAAACTAAAATTTTAAAAAAAGAAGCTGCTGCTTCTCTGACAAACGTCTTCTGGCACGCTTCTGAGTATGAATGTCTGTTTTTGTGGTCTAGAGAGAACAATCAATTTCTCCTTGGAGGAGCTAAATCCTAAACACCAAAACAAACCAGGTCCCTATGAAATACTGGTCACCACTCTTTACTAAGGTAATAAATAAAAATATTCTTAGAAACACTCATATTTAAGAATGGAAATAAGGTCAAAAAATGTCACTACCAACCACCAATAGGGAATTTACCACCTTATAGGAAATTCCTTGATGGAAGCCGCTTTTTATACTATATCAAATAGATCAGCTTCCATGAAAAATGATGTGTATGAGAATCAAGTTAAAATGTCAAAGCTTTTAATGGCACCTACTCACTTCCTATTTTGCAGTGACAACACTAATGATAAAATAACAAACCCTAGGTCAGCTTGTATTTGTAGATAATATAGATTTTTTTGTTTGTTTTTAATGCTTTGCAAGAGATGAAAGTTAGTACCTATTCTTTCTTGATGAATAATGTAGGTTAAACTCATTAAGATAAGGTAAAAAAATAAAATGTTCACTGGAAATATGGATTTATCAAACACAGGAAAGATCATTAAAAAGCATATTATACATGTTGCTTGTGTCCTCTTTAATGAACAATTATATATGTTGTACATATGCATAAGTATATATTAAAAAGAAATATGAAACAATAAAGAGTAAAAGAGAACAGAATAGGGGGGAAAAGCAGGGGAAAAAAGAAAACTTCCAAAAGTTGTAAGATTTAAGGTATGTTGACATTTCTTCTGCCAAAGAGAGCAGACTTTATCATCAGATGCCCAAATGCAAAAGAAATGCTCTGAAATGAGGTCCCACGGCACAGAAATCTTAGAGTCTAGGCAAAAGGATAGCAAAATCAGAGTAGGAGAATTTTGAAAAACAAAAAAGAACTACTCACCTAAAAAGGGTTCTAAGAAACTAGCTGAGTAAGTCTCGTGACTTTTAAAAACACTACAGGAGGGAAGACCAAGGTAAGGGAAATAATCAAGTTAGAAAAAGAGATGAGAAGCATTTACAGGATGAACTAAGGAACAAACATCCAGAAGCCTTCGTCCTGGTCCCACTTCAGACACTCAGGCTGTCCCATTGCTGTTCTCTCACTTACTCCCTAGCCACAGACAGGTGAAGTCATCTCCATCATCTCTCTCTCAAAACGACCCACATGACGCTTCATGTTTAGCCCACTCAGCAAACTAATTGTTCTCTATTAACATTACATCTTTCATTTAGCATATAAAGTTCTCAGTGTACATAAAGTAGTGCAATTATACTAAACAAACAGTAAGAATTACAACCACACAGACCCAACTATGTCCCACCTAGTTCTTCATAACCACAGTGATGATTACTCTGCAATCCTGAGACAACCTGTGACAAAAACTGAGACTGAAAACTAGCTTCTGAAATGTTTGAGTTATGTCTCTTATTTAGGCAATTATTTTATCCTTTTTACTGTTTTCTAAAACCATTTTACTTTTAGAAAAAGGACTTCTCATTCTGTACAGAGGGAGAAAGGGAGATCCTAATTTTGCCATTTGTCACATAACCTCAAGGGAAAATAGAGGTTTATTCCCAAATGACATGTAGATGAAATGCATTTTGAGTCAACAAGTCAAAAACCTAACTTTTCAACGAAATATTCAACAAGTTAATGGAGGTCAGACTGAGCGATGGTCGCTGTGCTTGGAAACAGAAATAATAATTGCTGTTATGAAATAGAAGACTTGGTTGGCCATCTCGTTCAAGGAAATGTATAATGATCTTGGATATTAACCTGTTATAAAATGTATAATAGAGAGAAGACCAATGGCCCATTCTTGACATTTTCATTATGTGAAACAGCTCCATGTCTGAAATATTTCATTTCAATACTCCAATCTCAGAACACGACTTCCTGGTCTTCCTACCCTTCCTCTTGCTTACTCGCCAACTCTTCTAATCATTTCACTGAGACTGCAGTCCCTTTGCTTTTCCATTTTCTCCAGTACATCTGCTCCTCTGGCTCAAGAACAGTGGTTCTCAATTGAGGGTAACACTGTCTTTCAGAGGACATTTGATGACATCTGTAGACAATTTTAATCATCACGCTGGAGGGGGCTGCTACTGGCATCTAATAGGTAGAGGCCAGAGATGCTGCTAAAACACCCAACGTGCACAGGACAGCCCCCACCCCAGCAGAGAATTATAAATGTTTCAGAAACAGAGAATCTCTGCTCTATGGCCTTCTGTAGATAACATGGTCCGTTTCTTCAGTCACTCGTGGAACATTTTAACCTCAAACATCTTGCCTTTTTATCCTTCTCACACAATTGTTCTATAAAACCAACCCCTCGCCGAATTGAATCACTCAACTTCTCTACTTCTAAACTCAGTCTGCTGAGCTCAAGGGAAGATAAAGAAATAAACAGCACAGGCCCAAGAATGGCTGACTCTACATATACTCAGATTCCAACTTTGTTGCGACTCTCGACATTCCCAGGAGGGCAAGCTTCATGTCACTCTCTGGACATCCGCTTAACTCCAGTACTTTTCCCCTCAGTGATTATTCTAAACTTTTACCACTGCCATCAACGTCTACCCCACCAAATCAACACTTAATATCAGCAAACTTACCTGCCTCACTTAAGAGCGTTTGCTACTGTCAGACGAATTTCCACACTTCTTCCCCATCATGCACTTGCTACGTCTACCCCCACCGTTTTCCCCATCTCTCCTTGGAGAGTGAAAGAAGTGTCCCTTGTGTCCCAGCATACCCTGATTGCGGCCTCTGCGCTGGAGAGCCGCTCTTTTGGCTTTCCTCTAGGAACCCTGCTTCTTCAATCATCCAGCCCCTAGATCCTCTACCTCCGCTTTCTTTCTCAGCCCTTTTTGCCTCGGAAATAGGTGAATATTCCAATCTCTTCCAAGGGGAAAAAGCCCACAAAGGAACAAAACCCTCCCTTAATCCTCATTTTCTTCGTGCTATTTCTGTCCTTACAGCCCAATCCCTTAAAAGAACTGTCTTCAGCCCGCGGGTTCGAGACCCGCCTGGGCAACTTGGCGAGACCTCGTCTCTACAATACACCAAAAATCCGCCGGGCTGGGGGCGCGCGCCTGCAGTTCCAGCTCCGCGGAAGGCGGAGGCGGAAGGATCGCCGGAGCCCAGCGGGTCGAGGCTGCGGGGGCCGGGGGCGGCCGCTGCACTTCCGTCTGGGCGACAGCGAGACTCCAACTCAAAAAAAGAGAGAGAAAGAAAGGAAAAAAAGAAAAAGAACGGTCCTCACTCCCTATCCTCATCACCCCAGCCCCCTTTCAGACCACTATTCACTGCCCACATCCCTACCATGCCAGTAATTCCACAGTGGAGGCAAATGACTTCCTCGTGGGGTTCGGTGCGTTCTACTGGCTCTTAACTGTGCAGCATTAACGTAAATTACCATGCCTCCTTAAAATTCTCTCATCTTTTAATATTTGTGATCCCGTTCTTTCCTCTATATCTTCCGACCCCTTTGGCCTTCCCTTTTCCCACTCCTTAGATGTTCGTGTCCCTTGTAACTCTAAGCTTCAATCCTCCTCACTCGACTGACCAACCCATTCTCTAGTCACTTCAAATCCTTACCTCCAGCTTTGGACTCTTTTAACCAAGTTTGTCTAGCAAACAGCACCATCATCTACCCAGCTGCCCAAGCTAGAATCCTGGAATCTTCCCAGATTTCCCACTATCACCCACCTATAATCAATTTCAATATTCTATCAATTTAAGCATCTCTGGGATTTTTCATATGAGTACATTCTGCACCCTGTCTGATATAGGCAATTATCTCTCATCCAGAATATATTATGACAAGAAGAATGATAATTAAGTAATATGAGCAAAAAACTTGGAGGGCCCTCTTATTAGTAAGGATGCTACAAAAATACAATAAGGTATGATTTGAAAGAACACAGAACAATAGAATTCTTTTGTAAAAAATAGAGTCTGATGCTATATGGATATAGGCAAATTATTTAATCATCCCAATTCCCAGACTCCCAACTGCCCAAAAAAGAAGGGTAAAAGGAATATATCTTAAGGACCCTCTGAACCCTTAACAATCACTGTTTAATTCTGTTTCTACCACACATTACCGACAGTTCATACCCCCAAGTATACACTGTATATAGTATATAAGATATTATTAATACTTCCAAAAAAGGCTGCTGTGTCTCTGTTGATGCCAAAATATATCAAGCACATCCACCACTTTCTAAAACTAAACCATTAATTGAAAGTATCAAAGCAATAAAATGTAAGCAAAAGAAAAAGTCAAGAAAAAAACATAATGAAATTGATTATACATATATAAGTGCTATTTCAAAATAATTTCTTCAGGAATCAAACAACACAATGTGATGAATTAGCAGCAAAATGAGTATGCAATAAACTATTCTAACAGTCAATAATCAATAGCATTATGAACAAAAAACTCTTCCTACCCACAGAACAGTAAAGTGGGAATTGTGCAATGCTGAAAGTCAAACACAAGCACAATATTTTTACAATATGAGATCACAAAAAGTTTCAGGATCTGCTTTAAAAGACGAGGCTCTTGGAGAAGGATAATAACTAAGCTGTGAAAATGCAGTCTGAATTCTATTTAAATGTCACTCCAATCAAATGAGAGGCACCTGTTCCCTTTTTCAGTTTGGATTCAGTTGCTCTTTCAATTTCAGAAGTAATTTTCAGTTTTAAAGAGAGTATTAATAGAAAGAGAGAAGGTAGAGGAAGAGTGTGGCAGGCAAAACAATGTATACTGCAAAGTAGATACTGTCAAAACCTAAGGACAAATTAACTCTGGGGCCAGATAGCCTGAGTTCAAACCCCAATTTGACCACCTACCAGTCTCATAATTTTAACAATTCGCTTAATTTCTCTGTGCCTCAGTTTCCTCAACTGTGTAGTACCTATTTCATAGGCAAAGTGCCTAGAATAATGCCTTGTGTACTGTAAACACTACAGAAATATTAGGTAATCTTATCGTTAAGGTTATTTTCCTTACTTTTTTTTTTTTGAATCGGAGTCTCACTCTGTCTCCCAGATTGGAGTGCAGTGGCCGCTCCCGGCCACCGCAGCCTCGCCTACTGGGCTCCGGCGATCCTTCCGCCTCAGCCTTCGGAGTAGCGGGATTACAGGCATGCGCTACCACACCCGGCTTATTTTTTTTTTATTTATTGTAGAGATGAGATCTCGCTGCCCAGGCGGGTCTCGAACCCGTGGGCTCAGGCCATCCACTCACCTCAGCCTCCCAAAGGCACGGGATTATAGGCTGAGCCACCAAGCCCGGCTATTTTCCTTACTATTTTTAGACTAAATATTAAATAAGAAAAATTACACTACAATGTATGCTCAGGCTCCAATTTATCAATGCACAACAAGCATTCTGTTCATCGTTCAAAGACAAATGTTAGTTTAGCTGTCGTCTTCATCCCCGTCCCCCAGGAGCTCACAGTCAAACCAGGTAACAAAGTACTGAGTTCATATAATATGAAATGAAAAGTATAAAGAAACACAATTCAGTACGCATCTAAAGTATACAATATAGTATAGCCGTACAATGGAATAGTATCCAGTCTTCAAGAGGAATGAAATTCTAACACATGCTACATCATGGACAAACCATCATGCTAAGTAAAACACGCCAGTCACAAAAAGACAAATACTGTACTAATCCACCTACATGAAGTACCTAGAATAGGCAAATTCATAGAGACAGAAAGCAGAACTGCGGTTACCAGAAGCTGGGGAGAGGGAAATGGAAATTTTATTGTTTAATGGGGCAAGGAGCTTCTGTATAGGATGATGAAAAAAGTTCTGTAAATAATGACAATTACAAAACATTGTGGATGTATTTAATGCCACTGAAACGCACACTCAAAAATAGTTAAAACAGAAAATTTTGCTGCACATATTTTACTACAATAATTAGGTAAAAAGTACAGAATAGATTTTCAACAGGAAGTTATAAAATAAGTATCAGCATCAATGGTATCAAAATAAAGGACTACTTATTCTCAAGTTTCTGACTATGGACACCAGCTTAGCTGGTCTTGGTTTAAAACACACATCTGAAAATGGGTACCATACCTTGCAAATGTCATAAGGAACATTATTTCACTTTTCTGGTACAGTCAATTTACTTAACACTTTGACAAAAGAAAGAAAGAGAAAAGGAACTACACTGAGGAAATATGTTTATGTCTGGTCAATGCCTAGTGATGGTTTGGTTTTTATAAAGATGTACTTATCCACATAGAACTATGGTAACGTGAGTGCAATAGTATACCTGTGCAGGGCACCATGAATGGATATGTAAGTCAACTGGTATTCAAAAGTAAAGAGGGTTTCCATGTTTTAGTAGACCATAATTTAAACTACTGAAATAGCCCCCAAAACTCAAAACAGAAATTGAAAGTCCATTATTTTGATAAATGTAATGAAGTTAAATATTTAAAATCTCCACTCCAAAAACCCCAAGCAAATGTCCATTGTATTAGAAAGACTCAACTAAAGCAAATTTAATAAATTAACATTTTCCCAGGGCTGTGCTCAGTGGCTCACACCTGTAAACCCAGCACTAAGGAAAGCCAAGGTGAGAGGCTTGCTTGAGCCCAGGAGTTCAAGACCAGCCTAGGCAACAAGCACGACCTCATCTCTACAGTAAATTAAAAAAATTAGCCAGGCATGGTGGCATATGCCTGTAGTCCCAACTACTTGGAAGACTGCAGCAGAAGGATTGCCTGAGCCCAGCTGGTCAAGACTATGTTAGCTGTGATCATGCCACTATACTCCAGCCTGGGTGACAAAGTGAGACACCAACTCAAAAAAAAAAAAAAATCCCAGAATGGCTTGGGATGAAGGATTCCAGTTGGGATAATTTAACTGACTAGTAAGTAAACTGGTAATTACCATATATCAAATATCATTTCAGGAACAATTTTCAAAGTAGAATGCAATTTTAAAAAGACCTAAAGCCAAAACCAGACTAATAAAATTAGTAAACACTTAATATGGCACTTTCAATTTGCTTGTCATTGTTCTAAGCTCTTTCCTCACAACAATCTTCTAAGTATTCTTATTATCCCTCTTTTGCAAATGAGGAGACTGAGGTGTAGAGGAGTCTAGTATCTTACCTGGGCTCTCTGTGCTGCTAGTGACAGAGCTAGGATTTAAGCCCTAGAAATCTGGTTCCACAGTCCCTGGATTTAATCCCTATGCTTTACTCTTTTTTTCTTTTTTTTTGAGTTGGAGTCTCACTCTGTCACCCAGACTGGAGTGCAGTGGCACACTCCTGGCCACCGCAGCCTCGACCTGCTGGGCTCCAGCGATCCATCCGTCTCAGCCTTCCAAGTAGCTGGAACTACAGATGCGTGCTACCACGCCCAGCTAATTTTTTGATTTATTGTAGAGATGAGGTCTCACCAAGTTGCCCAGGTGGGTCTCAAACCCGCGGGCTCAGGCAATCCACTCACCTCAGCCTCCCAAGGTGGGGGATTACAGGCTGAGTCACCGAGGCCGGCTGCTTTACTATTTCTAATAGTCCATTATTGAGAAATGGACAGCAAGAAGTATAAGCAAATTCAGAATGCAAAGCAGTTTGGGAGCCAAATGTAATAAAAGCCCTGAGGAAATCACTATGTTACAACACAGGACAATAAATGATGTTCGTGACTATATTAGGAAAGGTTAAAAATCTAGTCAGTATACTTAGTATTTAAGAAGACAAGAAATTGTTTAGTACATTTTTTAAATTTCCATCCCAAACAGCCAATAGGATTTTCATTTCTAAAGTAGTAAAACTCTCAACTGTAAAATTACTCATTCCCTGAGGACTCCAAAGAGAAGGGATTACTGAACAATCTTGCCATTTACCTCATTCTTAAAGATAACGATGGGTGTGTGTGTGTGTGTTTTGCAGGAAGATCACAAATTAAACTTTCCAGGTGTTTTAATTCCAGGAATATGAGAGCTTAATATAGTATTAAAGATATTATAAAGTGTCAAATTATTTAGACCGATGAGTGAACACACTCATAGAATTATGTGTAACTATTATAAAGAAACCTAAGATTTGATCATTAGAGTTATTTCAAAAAAAACAAGAAAAGTACAGGCTTTAAAGTTATAAACAGGCCAGTGCAGTGGCTCATGCCTGTAATCCCAACACTTTGGGAGGCCAATGCAGGAGGACTGCTTGCACCCAGGAGTTCGAGACCAGTCCAGGAAACACAGTGAGACCTAACCTCTACAAAAATAAAAAAAATTAGTCAGGTGTAGTGGCATGTACCCGTAGACCCAGCTGAGGTGAAAGGATCATCTGAGCCCAGGAGTTCGACACTGTGGTGAGCCATGGTTGTGCCACTGCACTCCAGCCTGGGGGACAGAGTGAGACCCCTCCCCAACTCCCCTCCCCAAAAAACATCATACACAGACCTGAATTTAATTATTGGCTCTGCCATTTAGTTACTGTGAATTTCCAGCAAGTCAATTTAACTGAGACTCAATTCCCTTTGTAAATTAGGGATAATAATTCCTAACTCATATAGTTGTTGTGTGAACTAAAGAGAAAACATGCAAAGTGTTAACACAGTCCCTGGGATATAGCTGGTAGCAACCAGCAACTATTATTATTCCCCAACCTTATTCTACTTTGCCCCCCAAATATTGGAGTAAGCCAGTCTTCCCAATTAGCAAGTCATTGATAGGCTTCCCAGAATTATATGACGGACAATCAATGTACTCTATTCAAAAATGGAACTGACTAAGAGTACAGAAAAATACAAAACCAAACCATCAATGAGCTCAAAGATTTCAGAATTCTGCTTCTCATCCCATATACTCAGCAGCTATTCTGCTCGGTTTTGTAATAATCCACATCACTTCTCTATGCAGTCACATAAACCCTAGTGTTATTTTTTGCATCTAAATATTCCTAGCGCTTCTGTTATCTCGAGGGCCACCTTTGCAATGGTAATTGTCATCACTGCTCGAAAACCAAAAAGAAATCCAAAGGCAAGGTGCCTTTTAATGAAATGCCATCAACATCTCAGCCGTTGATCGGATCCCATGTGGATTATTTATTATCCCAACAGATGCTCACATTGCTGTGCCACCCCCCACCCCCAGCCCGATACGTGCGTTCATGGGCAGAACTCCAGACTACCAGAGAACAATGTTCTTTAGGGACGCCAAAACTCAGAACCTGGCGCTCTCCGTAAGGGTCCTCCGGGGGAAAGTAGGCGGGTGGGTTTCACTGCAAGTGGAAAGGAACAGAATCGGAAGCTGTTCTGACTACTTAAGACTGGAGAGGGGTCCTGCGGGGCTAGGAGCCCAGAAGGGCGGGAGAGGAGGGCCTGGAGGGAACACAGGGTCTGGGCCACCGGGCAGA
Organism: Carlito syrichta; assembly: GCF_000164805.1. Lineage (NCBI taxonomy): Eukaryota > Metazoa > Chordata > Mammalia > Primates > Tarsiidae > Carlito > Carlito syrichta. The sequence goes on along the minus strand of NW_007259989.1, from coordinate 21,649 downwards.
GGAGAGCCAGAGCTCACGGCCACTAGCCAGCTGAAGTCCCCCGGAGTCTGGGAGAACTGGGGAGGGAAGGGGGGACCCCGCTGATCGAGCAAAGACGAGGGCAGGGGTAGGCTCCCGGTCGCCTTCAAAACGGGATGCTGCCGTCCCCGCCGCCATCGCGGCGCCGGAGAGGAAGGCAGAGACCCGCCGGGGAGCGCACAGGTTACCTGTCTCAGCAGCCTGCCCACCGGTCTCCACTTCCGCAGACCCGGGGTTACTACAGGCTACCGGGCACGCGCCGAGTGGCGTCATCTCCGCGCGCCCGGGTCGCAGCCCGCCTGGCCCCGCCTTCCTCCGAGCCCGCCCCCTTGGGGGAGCGGGCCGGACCGCCCCCAGGTAGGTCTGCGCAGGCGCAGAAGACGGCCCGAGCCGCTCGGGCACTCTTAATGGCACGAGCTCTTGGGCGCTTGAGGAAAAAATGTCACTGAAATGCAAATGTGCGTTTTTAATTTCTTAGTCTGCTGCATCTGCTTCATAGGCCTATTGTTCACATATTCATCCCACCACGGTGTATCAAGGTCCTACTGCGCAGGGAAGCACTGTTACAGAATCTAGGGGAAAAGCGATAAACGAGACCGACGCTGTGCCTACCCTCATGGAGATTATTCTCTAGTTGAGAAAGCAAACATCGAGTAACAATAAATATATATATGCATTCGTAGAGATAAGTGTGTGGAAGGAAAAGGACAAGTTGCTAAAAAACTAAGGGAAAGCAAGTGACCCTTTAGTTTGGGATGTCAAGAAAGCGCCTTCCAAAGAGGTTCATTGAAATGAGAAGAAGCCAGCTCGGTGAAGATCTGGGAAAAGAACCGCCAAGAGAAGGATCTACCTGTGGCAGAATGTGGTGCCCTGAAGAAAGTAAGAAAGTAGGCGAGGGAAAGAACAGAGGAGAAGACAACAAGGCAAGGAGAGCCACCATCATGCACAGCCTTTCTTGACCATTGAGAGGAGTATGGATTTCATTTCAGGAGTAATGTGAAGCCTGTGAAGAGTTTTAAACACATGAGTGACAGGACTTGTTTTATAAGATCACCCTGCTGGCTGCTGTATACAAGGAACTTTGGGGAACAGTGATGCAAAGAGGCAGGGTGCCATGCTAATGCCTGTAATTCCAGCACTTTGGGAAGCTGAGGCGGGAGGATTGCTTCAACTCAGTTCAAGACCAGCCTGGGAAACATAGCAAGACCTCAGTTCTACAACAACAACAAAAAAAAGTTGGCCTAGTGGGTTTGCGTGCCTATAGTCTTAGATACCTGGAAGACTGAGGGAGGAGGATTGCTTGAGGAGTTCGAGGCTGCAGTGAGTCATAATTATGCCACTGCCCTCCAGGTTGGGTGACAGAGCAAGACTCTTTAAAAAAAAAAAAAAAAGGATACAAAGAGAAGAGTTACTTTCAGGTAAGAAACGATGGAGAGAAATGGACACATTTAAGGAATAGTTTTGAGGTAGATGTGACAGACTTGGAGATGGGTTAGATAAGGGTGATAAGGAAAAGAAAGGTGTCAAAAATGACTCCTCAATTTGGGGCCTAAACAAATAGTTAGATAATAAAGCTAAAACAAGTTGTGTTCCTTCTTTCAAGCCTGATTCCTTTGCGTCTTTGTTACCAAACCTTCTAGGTTCTCCTCTTGCCTCTCTGACCATCTCTCCTCAGCTTCCACCACTGGCCTCCTTTTCCTTTTTTCCTTTTTGTTTTCCTTGACTCTTTCTGTTAGGGTCCAGATAGGGTGAGGGTGGATGGATGGAGAGGAGAGAAAGGGGAGGGGAGGCACAGCACCACCAGAGCTGGCAAGCCAGAGATCCGAGTAAATGCAAAGAATTGCAGCACACAGAGGTGAAAGAAGAAAAGATTTATTTAAGAAAAGTTCACCCCCACAGACAGGGAGCGGGTGTACACTCTAGGTGAGTGTGGTGCCGTAACCCCCCAAAGCCCTGTCTTAAATCATTTTCCTTGGAGATGTTGCAATCAGGTAGACGTGACTGCCATGACTTCCTTATTGACCACCTGTGGATGTCCTGGAGAACCTGTGACACAGAGACCCGTCAATGTCTGTCCATATTATCAAAGCCCCTAGAGAAGGGCGTGACAAGGATTCTAATGCTCCTGCACCTTCTCGAACAACATTCCTTAGAGCTAATGGAGGGTGCACTTCCCCTTATCTCCTAGGCATTCCCAGTGGGTAGCTTCGGGGGATCCTTGACTTCAGTGTAAGATAGCGCCAGATTTACTGGAAGATTGAATCCCCATCTGCTCCCCCTCTGAGCAGTCATAACTTTTGTAATTACAAGTTTCATGGCTTTTACAATCCTTGCCCAATGCATCATGTCTTAGGCCTTGTAAATTCCCTTTACTCTAGACAAGCTTGATTGCCGCTATGAAATACCTCTGTTACCTGGCACCAGGAAGTCTGAAAAGACAAAGTCGGCAAAGTTAATTTCACCTAAAGTGTGCATTTCTCCAGAAACATAGCATCTACTTTCTCATCATTGTATTAAGGTTTAGGAAGAAGATTAAAAAATGCATTTCCCACTCTCGGTGTATCCTTTCACTTTCCATGGTCTTTTTATGCTACATCAGTGGCTTTAAACCCAAAAGCATACAGCAGCCAGGCAGTTAACACAAAGGAGTGAAACTCATGGAGGAGAGGAAGGCAGGGATCAGACAGGGAGCTCATGGTCCCTAATCAGCTCTGTGGACTTTTGCCAATCAGGAATGCTGCCCCGGTGATATAGGATTCTCTCCTTTTCAAAGAGAAATTGATACAGAGATATTTACATGAAATCTCCCAAATTTTAGACATTAATCACTAATTCAAATATTAAACTTTTGTTTTGGACCAAACAAAAGACATCTGGTGGCCATAAGATGTCTGCAGGCTACAACTTTGTCTCCTTGGTGTATGTTTCCCCAAGAATAGGCAAAGCCTATTCTATAGATGTGACCACATCTGCAGAATAAGTTTGCAAGTGGACAGTTCCCAAGTCTATCTCTCTATCCAGACTTTTAAAAAATGTTCTTGTTGGAATACCCAAATTTTACTTAGATGTCCAGTTGGCTTTTGAGAAACTGAACTTGTCCTCTATCCCCATGCCCAAACCGACTTACTCATGTATTCTCTCTCAGTTAATAGCACTGGTGCCGGGCTCGGTGGTTCAGCCTGTAATCCCGTGCCTTTGGGAGGCTGAGGTGAGTGGATTGCCTGAGCCCGCGGGTTCGAGACCCGCCTGGGCAGCGAGACCTCATCTCTACAATAAATCAAAAAATCAGCCGGGCGTGGTAGC